>NC_091235.1:3249648-3314648 GCF_040958095.1 Procambarus clarkii
TGCATCTCAGACTCTAACTCTCATAGACATTGTGATTGGCCATTTGTTATATTGAGCAATTCAATCACTTGACATTTTTGGGAAGCATAAGCGTATGCACAGGTATTAAGGTTGGATAATATATTTAAACGTACAGTAATTACTTTGTTTCTGAAAACAAAGTGACTGGATAAATAAAGTTCAATTTTAGTTCAGTAAATTTTGAAACCTTATTTGAAACAAGCTTATTTGTATCAAACCAACCTAGCCTAACCTAAACTCGTGCACAACAAGAAACTATTTACTGAATATAATTTTTAAGATGCTGAATTTTGTTCCTGGGTCACACGCATTTTACAGTAAAGCCACCATCACCACTACATGTTGTTGCTGGGTTACACGAGTGTTACAGTAAAGCCACCATCACCACTACATGTTGTTGCTGGGTTACACGAGTGTTACAGTAAAGCCACCATCACCACTACATGTTGTTGCTGGGTTACACAAGTGTTACAGTAAAGCCACCATCACCACTGTGTTGTTGCTGGGTTACACGAGTGTTACAGTAAAGCCACCATCACCACTATGTGTTGTTGCTGGGTTACACAAGTGTTACAGTAAAGCCACCATCACCACTACATGTTGTTGCTGGGTTACATGAGTGTTACAGTAAAGCCACCATCACCACTACATGTTGTTGCTGGGTTACACGAGTGTTACAGTAAAGCCACCATCACCACTACATGTTGTTGCTGGGTTACACAAGTGTTACAGTAAAGCCACCATCACCACTACATGTTGTTGCTGGGTTACACGCGTGTTACAGTAAAGCCACCATCACCACTACATGTTGCTGGGTCACACGAGTGTTACAGTAAAGCCACCATCACCACTACATGTTGTTGCTGGGTTACACGCGTGTTACAGTAAAGCCACCATCACCACTACATGTTGCTGGGTCACACGAGTGTTACAGTAAAGCCACCATCACCACTACATGTTGTTGCTGGGTTACACGCGTGTTACAGTAAAGCCACCATCACCACTACATGTTGCTGGGTCACACGAGTGTTACAGTAAAGCCACCATCACCACTACATGTTGTTGCTGGGTTACACAAGTGTTACAGTAAAGCCACCATCACCACTACATGTTGTTGCTGGGTTACACGCGTGTTACAGTAAAGCCACCATCACCACTACATGTTGCTGGGTCACACGAGTGTTACAGTAAAGCCACCATCACCACTACATGTTGTTGCTGGGTTACACGAGTGTTACAGTAAAGCCACCATCACCACTACATGTTGCTGGGTCACACGAGTGTTACAGTAAAGCCACCATCACCACTACATGTTGTTGCTGGGTTACACAAGTGTTACAGTAAAGCCACCATCACCACTACATGTTGCTGGGTCACACGAGTGTTACAGTAAAGCTACAAATGTGGTGCTCAATTACCATTATTTGTGGGCATAAAACCTGAACAATTTTCTCATTGTATTACATGTAATGTCTAAAAATTAACAGCTGCTTTCATTTGTTACATCCAGACAACTATTAAGCCGGCATTAATAGTCAAAAGTACTTAAATATTTCTTGGGGGGGGGGGGGGGGAACTGATTGAATGTTTTCCCTAATCAGTAAGTAATTGCCACACTAGTGGTTTTCAAGTTGTATATTTCTTAACGAAGCATAAGAACTGTGCGAAGGCCTATGAGCCCATCCTAAGCAGCTCCGTCTATATCCAAGCACACATTTGCTTGAAGCAATCCAGCAACCATCTGTTACGATACAGGGATAATTTGCTCCATATATCAAACATTAAATTACAAAACCCATGTTTACCTAGATCTTTTTTGTGTGCTTTGTATCAATTGTTAACTGTTCTATTGTGTTGATATATTTAACACCTTATTAACCCTGTTGGTACCCTAGTGTCCAAACTTCATTAGTGCATACCTTGTACCAAACAGCCCACACAATTATTAAAAGAAAAAAAAATCAATTTTTTAACATAGTGGAATATCAATGTAAATCTATCTTGTGATTCTATGCATTGTATTAATTTTTTTCAGATAATCTGTACATATATATGCATATATAGTATATACATATGTATATACTATAAACTCTGCTGCACTGCTATTAAATATGACAAACCACCTGGTGTGCAGAGAAAAATTATTCCTGAGAATCTCTTGTTAAAATGCATTCTCTGTACGTGGAAAATTAAACGAAAACAAATTTAGTGCAACATACTTTGGCTGTGATGGCGAGCCGTGATACTTTGGCGAGGAAATCTGGCAGTATTCAGGCGCTGATAGTGCGTGCCAGCGGCGGTGTGTGCTCCAGCCCAGCAGTGTAGCAGGGGCTGCCACAAATACATTTGTACATGATTATTTCAATGTCTTTGAAAGATTATATATATATATATATATATATATATATATATATATATATATATAGTTTTTGCAGTAATCTTATTGAATAGTGTAGTAGTATTAGACATCTGTCCATCATCCATCCAAATTCAAGTATGTAAATTTGAGGAATTTACATACTGTAGTTAAATTTGTGGAACATAATTGTTAAGATATGGTGTGTGTATCTAGTGACACATGCATTTTATTTTTAGATCAGTGTTTTTGCTGTTATTACACTATATATACATGGTATATACATTTATATTTTTATAATCCATAATGAACCACTAAGTAATTGTGGCGTGTGGGTAATGAAACCTTAGCACAATACAGAGCTACACGCTGTGACCAGCTCACTCAAGCAGACCACTTCTCCTGACAGAAAAATACCCAGAAATATACTTCACACATTGCTATTATTACTATGAACACTGCTATTATCATCAGATTCCTGTCACTAAATCATGGATATGAATCATTTTCCACAAGAATATTTTATAGAGGAACATGAGGCGTCGTTATGCATGATGCGTAGATTCAGAAACCTAGGCTCTGTGCTGTGAACATCATAACTAGCATCGTGGTCACTGATATCTGAACCTTGTATATCATTTTTATTACAGTCGGGATCATCTATGTCAATATTATTGCAAAATTTTTGAGGGGCTACTTATTATATTCATGATTATTAAGTGGTGCTGTTGCCCCAACTTGTGCAGCTGGGCTGAGAGTTCCAGCTACATGTGCCAACCTTGCTTTCTCTGGCAGTACCGAGGCTCTCACAATTCAGGGATTTTTTTTTTTTTAAGATGCCATCTTTTTAAGATGTTTACTGGAGTCCCGAGGAACAGGATGCGAGCCCTATGTACCTGTTGAGTTTTGAATCTTATGATGTACAATCGTGATGTGCTGCTGTGCACACCCCATTATTCGCATGATATCAAAGTGTGCACAGTACAGTGGTTAAAGATTCCAGGGATAGAAATGTAGGGCAAATTTTCCCTTTTTCATTCTTCCATTTCCTTTGTCACCCCATATTCATCATCTTTCTAAAGAATGTAATTTTTTGTTTAAATTCTTCATAAGAGGTTTTTAATCAAATTATTTTAATTCTTTTCTGTGTCCATTCACTTGTTCAGTAACCAAAGCTCAATTGCCTAATATAAAACTGGAACTAACTAGTAGATAAAACTGAAAAATAGCATTAGATGTTGTATTGCTAATAATTCTAGAAATACATCCCAGTATGCTATTTGCTTTGTGTACAGTTTGGCAATGATATAGTTTGGCTTAAGAGGCCTCCTAATGGTGAAGATGGTTGTGGTGAGTTGAGATTAGGCTCTCACTATATTTTTAGTGAAACAGGCTCCATGCAAATTGACTGATAGTGTCTTATGGTCTACCTCTGCAGAATTTTCTCATCAAAAGCTTTAAAAAATAAATTATTGAAATTTACATGTACTAAATTTCCATTTTATATATATCATTCATTGATTTTGCTAATTTATTTTAATTGTGGTGCAATATTGTACAGTATATAATTGTACATTACTAAATAAAATTATCACTTGGGTTCAGTTCTGTTACCTTTTTAGGAATTTGACATATTTCCTGTCTCCAATATAAAGTGCATTTTACACTATATAGTGTAAAAAAAAACAAAAAAAAACCCTAAGTTTTATGCTGTAGATAAAGATATGTGGATTACCTTCAGGTGCAAAACAAAAACCCATTACGTAAATCAGTCGTACAACGATCATAAATATACAAAAAGTATCATTCTACTTGGCTAGGATGCAGTGGTCTGGTGGATGTGATGACCATTTTGACTGTACATCTAGGAGCTAGTTGTGGCAGGGATGGTGGTGGTGGAGGGCTTATGTTAGTGTCCATCTTGTTGGTGTTGCCTTGGTATGGTGAGTGGACTCTTAGTGCACCACTCTGATGGGCGAGTGACTTGTTACTCACCACTCTTGCCTACTGCAGTGGTGCACAAGTGAAACACACCCAGTGGATGTGTTTCAGCCTCGTGCATTGTCGTTGCATGGAGACCTGTATATTCTTGGATACATTTCATCTGGACTTTGAGCCTGCCTACTGGCTTCTCCTTCTGAGAGTTGTCACACTATTTTTATGCCGGATACTTGTGTGAAACGGAGATTTAGAAATGTCCAACTGAATCATTTGGCTAGTCTGGCCGTTATACTTAACTGGACTTGGGTCAAGTTGGCATTAGATTTGTATATCCTTTGGAATATATACACCCTCCACTAGAGATTCTGGTGATGCTTTCCTATCAGTGACTACAGGGAAGTGAAATCTAGCTCTTTATGCCCTGCTTCCTAGGTAATCAACCAGGGGAATTTTATACTAGTTATGACAACAGCAAGGAGGACCATGAAGACAGTGGACTGTTTTATTTAACACCTACCACTAACTGACAGAAGATAAAGGGAAGAGTATGATAAATGCAATGAAACATGTCTAAAGATAATAGAAAAGGTGGCCACTATGGCAAGGAAAGCCAGGGTAAAGATCCTAGTTTCTTGGGGATTTTAACCCAAGAAAATAAATTAGTCAATGAATGATTCTAATGGGGGTTAGATAAAACGTGGAGAGCAAGATTTGTGGATACTTCATACACTTCCTGTTGTAGCATAATGA
Source organism: Procambarus clarkii (assembly GCF_040958095.1). Lineage (NCBI taxonomy): Eukaryota > Metazoa > Arthropoda > Malacostraca > Decapoda > Cambaridae > Procambarus > Procambarus clarkii. Next base: position 3,254,717 of record NC_091235.1, read on the forward strand.
GGAGCCGATGGGAGAAAGTGAGGGATCTAAAAACTACCTGGACCTGATTTTTACCCAAAAAAAGCAATGTAGAGAACTTAAAATGTGATAAAACTAGAAGCCAGTGATCACTCCATTGTTGTTTGATTACATTGTACAGCTGTAAGAGAGTTGGAAAAAGAGCAAGAAGGAAGAGAAAATACATAAAGGAGTACAGGAGGGCTAGAGAATACCTGCAGGATGTTCAATGTGAGATTGAATTGAAAGGAAAGTTGGTAAATGAGATGATGGAACTCAACACAAATGCAGAGAAGAAACGAAATGATCCATACCTCTCACGAGGAATGTAGATGAAAGGAGACTGGCAAGCCCATGGTTCAACAGTGTAGAGAGCCAGGAGAGTTAATGGGTAACAAAGAATTTTGTTACGTACTATTATAGTATTCACCATTACACTAGACGAGAGAGCAACCAGAAATCTGGAAAAAATGCAAGTGTAGTTAAAATATTCAAGAAAGTTGGACGATATAAATTGCCATCCCAACTTTTGTGGAAATAAACATTCCATTCACCTGCCAGTTTGGCAGCAAGATGCTGCTTCTGGAAACATTCCTTTTTTAGACTGCTCATAGCCCAGTAGATAGCTACTGCCTCACATGAGTGGGGTCCACAGTTAAAGATCCACACAGTCCTGGTGAATGGAATGGGACAGATATGCTGCACTAAATTAGATCAGTGTCATTAACATGCACTCCATTTGGAGTGAGTAAATTTTAATGCAGAGGCACAACATAGCTTCAGAAAGAAAATGATGCTTAACAAACTTGATTGAAATCTGCGATGTTCGCCAAAATAAGATGAGAACGAATGATGGGTAGACTTGATTTTCCTGGACTGCCAAAAAGCTTTACAGTTCCTCTCAAGACAAATACATTTGGAAATTGTAGTTGGGATAACAGGAAAGGTACTGAACTGGGTACATGAGTTCTTGACATACAGGAAACAAAGGGTCATTGTCAGAGAGGATATATTAAGCTGGAGAAGAGTGGGAAAAAGTGTTTCACTGGGCTGTCCTCTGTCCTAATACATTGCCGTTTTTAATTTGAGATGACCACGCAGACAGTGAGCTCTTGCATGTGATGCCAAGTTAATGAAGAGCGTTAAAACTGAATAGGGCAATTAGGTGCTGCCGAAAAACCTTAACAATCTTCCGGTTTGGGCTGCTGGAATTTAGTCTAAAGTGCAAAACAATATAGGTAAGGGAGACCTGTATTTAACTATTCAATAAAGGTAAAGACATTACATGAAACAATTGGAGAAAATGACCTGGAAGTAGACACAATCCCATCATTAATGCCAGTAGCTCATGTGAATGAGATAACATCGGTAATGTGGGAAAGTAGCAAACATAAGAATGTCATTTACGAATCTAAATACGGAGGCTTTATTCATACACACTGCCTATACAAGGCCATTACTTAAATATGCAGTTCCAGCATGGAATCCACCTCTTGTGAAGTATAAATAGAACCTTGAGAAAATTCAGAATATTTGCAATTAGCACAATTTGCAGTTTGTAAAAGAATTGAGCGGCCTCACCTATGAGGACGGGCTGAGAGAACTAAGCCTTGGATGATAGATGAAACTGAGGGGATGTGATTACTACATCATCATCAGCAGGGGAACAAAGTGGATAGAGGAAACTTATTTAAATTATAAAAAAAAAAAGACGACGCGACAGACATCTGTGGAAGCAGCACATGGCATCGTGAGAGATGCAGAGGAAATTCTTGTTCCCTGTATGGGTTTTGGCAAGTGGAATACATTGAAGGAAATGGTTGTTGAAGCCAATTACATCCACAAATTTAAAACAAGATTAGATAAAAACTTTAATATTGAGAGGTAATGTTATGAGGTTTAGATTAGTGTACTGTATTAGGTATGGACGACTAGGAGGATATGCGTTAAAAGCCAATTTCAATCGCCCGTAGTCACTGATTGGTAAATGCTATTCTCTCCTTGATCCTCCTAAGGTAGCCTTAGTGCTTATACCTTCCCTGACTCGGGGGAAGGGGGGCACTGGGAAGTGAATTCAAATATACATATTGTATTGATGACCAGACCACACACTAGAAGGTGAAGGGATGACAACATTTCGGTCCGTCCTGGACCATTCTCAAGTCGATTATGTTGAAGTCGAAGATCCTCACCTTCTAGTGTGTGGTCTGGTCATCATACTTTAGCCACGTTGTGACTCATCGCTTGCATACATATTGTATTGTTTTGTATCTGTTTCTGCAGCTACACATGCTCATACTCTCCCATATGGCGGGTGACCGAATCTTGGAGTCAAACTGGCTTGGAAGATTAGTTTCCCATCTCATTAGTGGAACCTCCCTGCTAGCTCTGCACCTCTTGTGTTGGACCCTGCTTCATGCTTGGCTACTTCTTATGGTCCTCCTTGGCAGTGGTGTTAACTGCATTTGTAGAGATAGTCGGCTTGTCTGCGAGTTTTTCTACTTTATTGTAACATCACTGCCTTATGCTCCCCCTGATACTGTAAGATCTTTACATAGTATCTGCTCTAGTGTAAACACTGGTATCATTTGTACTCCATCATTCATGATCTGTTTGGCTCGCAAATGTGTACCAAATATTTTGAGCCTCCATATACTGAAAAAGAAGTGGTTGCCAATGATCACCACCTTCATTGAGGTCTGGTACTTTGGCTCGAATATTACTTTGTCTCTAGCAATTTAGCTCTAGTGTCATGACTCAAAGGAACAAGCTGGCCACCTTGTTGCTATTCTCAACATTGGCGAGATGCTGATTTGGGCTACGAAAAACGCATTTAAAAGCTTCCATTAGAACTTTTCTTTGTCTTATCAGTGGCAGAACTCTCAGAAATTGCTATTAAAACACTGAATATATTTTAGAGGCCCAGAGAATATAGATACTATGCATGAACACATTCACTCTCCCCAATCATGGTAAACATACTCAGCACCTCTGGATAGCAAAGATTTTTGATAGTCTCTTCTTCCCCATATCCGTTGTACTTGGTAACATCGAATGTTTTGTTCAGGCGTTGACTTCCTTTCCCAGCCAGTGCTGAAAATTTGGCCATGGCACTGTGACTTGTCATAGTGGTAATGTACTAGGAGTACCTTAGTGGCTCCTTGGCGCTATCCTCCCGAGGTTGCTCCATTCTAAGAGATCACATCAGTCAGGGAAGTTCTGTTTGGCATACTGGGGACGAGAGCTAGAATCTGGCCTCTTCACAGAGGCACAAGGAGTGTGAGACAGTCAGCCACCTCACTGGAAAAAGCCTCCAGAAAGTCAGTGCAGCTTTACTGGAGGGTTCACAGATACTAGAGCCTAAATGCTGCTATGAAAAGGCAACCCATCCTCGGACCAAGTCTATTCTATCCATGGTCGACCCCAAAGATGCATTCATCAATTTTAGCATTCTGTTCATTCAAAACGAAACTTTTATCAAATATAAATTAATATTATTATATATTAGCATATTGTGCATATTTAGGCACCGGTTAGGTGTTCAAGTTCTGTTGGCGATTCTTTGTATTTGTAGTACATGGGTGAAGCATTTACTACGTTGTAATTCAAACAAAAGTCGTTGGCCAAGCACTTGTTCTGGAAGTGCTCGGACGTCTTTAGTTGAGAAGTGCGTAAATTTTTTTAATTCATAAACAGGGTGCATGGAATTGACTTTGGGTCTTTGTTTAGAGGACGTGCTGGCAAATGATGCACATAGAATAATGGATTCACTCAGAATGGCTCTTCACTCATTAGCACTGAATACCTCCACCAGGAAGCCTTGCCTCAGCCCTCAGTATACTCCCCATCTCAGTTTTGTTGATGATGCCACAGTGTAGTTTGTAGTCCTTTTGTTCTGCCACATTATGACAAGGTCTGCTACTTTAAGCTAAGTGGCAGCCATCCTTGGACTGTTGTCATCATTTGCATTATTATTATTTTTTTTTTATTTACGTGGCTTTACATGGACATTTTGGTTCAGGCTTGTGTGGGTTCTGTCCTCTGGTGTGCTCTGGAGGTTGCTTTCTGAGATGTCTGGCTACTGGGGTGGAGAGCTTGGCCTTTGACTATTCAAGGAACTTTGCTTCCTCTGTTTTAGCCTTTGGCTGGAGGGCATTCTTTGGTTGTGCTGGGGTATGTTTGGGTTCAGGTGCTTATTTATTTGGCACACTGTGGTCACCACTTGTAACCTGGTAGTATTGGCTGCAGTTAGTGTCTGTTCTTCCTGTAAGCAGCCCCCCAGTGCCTGGGGTGTCTACTCGATTAACATACTTCAAGCTATTGGAATCCACTGCAGGTCTGATGTGGTTCGTATGGATTGCTCCATCCAGCCTACCCCTTGCAGGGCACGAGTTTGAGGAATGTCCCTCTTTGCTACCTGATGATCATTCTTTCTTTCTCTGCCATTCTGTTTGTTGAGTCGATGACACCTATGACCTTGTGTCCTGTGAGGCGTGTTCTCACTGGGTCTGCTTGATGGACTCTGGGTCCTAGTTAGAGGTATTTCAGCAGCTGCTTGCTGCTTTGTGAGCTAGGCGAGGTCATGTTGGGCATTCGCAGCATATCGACTGGCTGGATGCCCTATGGTGCTTAGGGACCCAGAATTGGAAGTTAAAGCTACAGAAAGTTGAGATAATAAAATGCATCCCAAAAGGACAGAGTAGCTTAGGCTACACTTCCACCTGATCAAAGTCTGCACCACCACCACCACCTTCCTTGCCTTACGTGTGTGGTTCACCCTGCTTCTGGTCTTCCCTTCTTTTCCTAGTTTTGGCTCAGTGTCTGAGGGTTTAGGAATCATGTCAGGGTTTAACTTGGGGTGTAGTTTGACCTTTTCTGGGAGTGGTCCTATCCATGTCTACGGCAGAGGCAATTGAGCTTTCCGGTTCTGTTGGGATTTCGGGGCACTTGCCTTCGGATCTGTCTTGTTGCCCTGAACCATTATCTTGGAAGAGCATCTTTTTGTCGCAGATGTTGGGCAACGACTTCAACTCTTCTCCCAACACCTGCTCCCGAAGTCTTCATGGCAGGCTTCCAGGGTTGAGGGGCAGCCTGAAGAGTGCCCTTGGGTGTTTCTCAGCTCTTCATGGATCCTGGTTCCCTCTGCGAAAGGTCTTCCTTCTGTTGCAGGGGATCATATCGTTCCACTGCACAAGTTGAACCTCTTGACTACCCTCTGGTTCGATTCCAGATCCCATTTGGGGCCTTGGATTCATTATTTTTTTTGAGGTTTCCATCCTCCCATGCTGCACCTTCTGTGAGTCACACAGATTTGCTTCTGTACCTCCTGCATAATGTGGCTCTCTCATGTTGGACCTGGCCTGCTTTGAGCACAGGTTCCTTTGCCTGTTTGTTGCAGTCTGAGGTCTCAGGTTTGGCCTGGCCAGCTGACTCTTCTTAGGTGGTTGACAGGAGTTCTGTTGGACCAGTTCTCTTGAATGGTATGAGATGAGCTCAGTCATTCAGGTATTCCTGGGCAGTGCTTACTTTGCCCTTCTTCCAAGACGTTTGTTTCCTTGGTCACATTCCAATGGTGTGGGCTCCTTGTGCAGCTGCCTGCACTGTCCAGGACCATTATTGTGGAAGACCACTGAGCGTGGTCACACCTGGCAGTGGTCTTGTGTGTGTGTAAGGATGTGGCATCACTGGGGTCCATTCTGAGGATGGTGGCCATGTAGTCTGAGGTTCCAGCTTTGGCGACTTCCCAAGATGCACACCCCTCTCCTTCGGGGGGTGGTGGCGGCATTTTGTTCAAGCAGCCTCGCATGTGTCAACAGTTCGTTTTGGCCTACTCTTTAGATTCTGCTTGGTCTCTTACCCTTTGGCTGCCTCCCTTTTTTCTTCCCTTCTCTTTCCAGAGGAAGTGGCTCTTGCTTAAGTTGTTTCTGCAGTGGCTTATTCATGCCTCCCTATTGATTAGTTGTCCTTTCAGGGTTTTGTTCTCTTTCAGAGACAGTCTGGTTGGGTGGGGTCAGATTATTGGGCCATTGCGCTTCCTGAGAAGGCTTCATCCTTTGCTTGACGTACGATTCATGCATCGCAGAAGTCTAGTTTTGCTCGAGGTTCACACCAGCCCTTTTGCGGTTCACTCCTATGATGCTGCCATTGGGGGGCATCTGGCTTTTTGTGAGCTCTTAGTCTCACACAATGTGTTTTTTTTTTTGTTTGTTTTTTCAGGTTTTCCTGCAGCTATCAGAAGAGCTGATCAATTCCTCCTCTGTATTTGAGGTCAGTAGTCATCTCTGGCACTGTGTTGGGTCAATGCGAGTATGTTGGTTTTGTCTCTTCTGCGAGTTTCTTGGTTGTTCTTGGTCCCGAAATGGGCCTCAGAAGACCTACGGTACCTCTCCGATCTCTCGGGTCTGAAAAGCTTCATTACCTGTCTGACCTTCCACATTACCATTATAACCCAAGTTCAGATGGGTGAAAATGGTCCCAGTTCAGATGTTGCTCTGGGTGCTGTCCAGGTTGGATCACCCTCCTTACTCTGGGAGGGTGATCCTTCTAGCTTCTTGGTTTCTGGCATTGCTAACCCACTGTTTGAACCTGGGCATTATTCAATGGCTCTGTTTTTTTCAGCAAATCACTTCAAGACTTTCACGGCACTGTATTGCAAGTTTTCTTGTATTTCACCTTCGGCCAGCTCGTGCTCCTGAGCTGTCATAGTCTCTTGACTACGTTTTGGTTTTCTCTTCTCACGTCGGTTTATGGTTCCCTTTGGCTCGGGATATCATTCTTAATTAAGGCTGTCTTCTTGTTGGCCCTCACCTCTGGCTGTAGGGTTTGGTAGCTTCAGGCTAGGGGCAAGGGTTCTGTTGCTTTAGCCCTGGTGGGCAGTTTTGTTTACAGCCATCACCTTTAATGGGGAAGAATAAGTCAGCAGGCTTTGGGAGGAGTCCTTTGGTAGTTGGTTCTGCCTGAGGTGCATCATGTGTGTCCAGTAGTGGCTCTTCCCTTCTACCTGCCTGCCTGCTTCTGGTTGTCTCTTGGCGGACTCCTTGTTGGTTGACCCAATTTTCTTGGCTCCTTGTTCCAAGGCTTGTATTTCTCAGGTGTTCTGCAGTGTCATTAGGCCTAGCTTCACCTCCTGCCAGGTTCGTTGGTTCGGTTTGGGTTGTTCATCAGCTCCAGAACTGAGGTGGAAAATCAAGAGGGTTGAGGCTGGGCCCCCTTGTGATAGTAATTGGTACTAAGAAGTTTTGAGCTAGTTGAGCAGAACAAAGTTCCTTTGTCTTGTGTGAATTGTTAGCAGAGTTGTTTGGTGGTTTCAAGGCTTCATTTTCTGTGAAGCCTTGAAACCATTTTCAAGGCTTCACAGCCTTGAAAATGGTTCATTTTCAAGTCTTCATTTTCTCTCCATTTTCAGTACTCTTTCTTCCTTCCCGCTTCCCCTTGCTCCTCTTATTCTCAGTCACTGCTGATGTTTACCCCATGGCCCAGCTGTCAGCATCAAACATCTTTGAGATGGTTGCTGATATTTTGCAATACATCACATCAACCATCCCTCTTCAATGGCTTTAAGTCATCTGGCCAGTATTGAAATCCTGTCTCTCTCTCTCCTTAGAGGAAGGCCTTGGACCCTGTGTTACTTTCCTGCATGCTGCTACCCAGAGTCTAATACAGTCCTTGATAAGGAGTTTTAAAATGCTCCTATTTCATTTCTTAGTTTGCATTCCTCCTCGACTCTGAGCTTCCCTATTTTCCTTCACAAGTATTAGTGTTCAGCATATTTTTGCAATCTTCCTGTGCCTTTGTTTTTTCCTTGGTGGAATATGTTAGAGGTACACTAGTTCTGTGAATGATTCTCTCAACCTAACCCTGTTTCAGTGGTAACTTGCATCATGAGTGGGCTGGCCTTGTGTCTGTCTGGCAAATTCTGGGCAAGGTAATTTTTGCAATCAGCCGGTTGTTGACAGCTCTAATGAATTTATACATGGGAATGTTTTCAACCCAGTCTTCACCAAATACATGTTGTAATTGTTTATCTTGTAGCACTAGATGCCTTCATACACACCACATACATACCTCAACCATCAACTTATATTTGTGCATCAAATGCAACTTGTGCCAGAGTCCAGGATTGTTTTGGGTTTATTGTGTATGTTTCTTTGCCGCTTTAGTTTTGGTTGTCAGTATTGTTTCTTTTGTGTAATTATCCAAGTGTAGTTACAGGATGAGAGTGCCGCTCGTGGTGTCCCGTCATCCCAATGTTCTGTCATATAACTCTTTCATACTACTGACGGTTTTGGCCTCCTCCACTTTCTCTTTTTCTTTCTTTTAACACTTTCTAATATGTTTTTGGCACCTTGCTTTTGTGTTAATGGGCTAACTCTTAGATTTCTGGACGAGCAAAGTGTCAATTTTTTATGCTTGCAGTCATTGAAGACTTTATTATCAAACCAAAATTCTTGCTCTTTTCTCTATGCCAAATGTTTATTACTTTCACACAAGTACATAGTAAGATTAGGGCTGATATAGTATTTGTCTATGAGCAATATGGGCTGTGGTTACATCGCTGACTTGGTGACTGCTCCACAGTCAATGTGGGTCATATTTGGCCATGTAAATATTGGTGTCTGTGTACATAATCATTTCAATGACTAATCCTGTTTCAGCCACATTGAATGATTGCTTTGTTCAAATCTGTGGATTTTCATTATCAGCCAAAGGTATCATAGACCCTCAAACCACTGGGGAGATAGTTGTAGAAAACCACATGTGTAACAAACCTGCAGAGTTAAATAAGGATAGGTTCCAGAGAATTGGTGTCTTTGGTTCACATTCAAATTTCCACTTAATAATGCATAGTTATTAAGCCAAAAAGTAACGCCACTTACGTTAATCGTCTCTGCTCGAAGTGATTTATTGTATAATTATTATAGGTATGATTAGTTGGTGTTCACAAGTGGTGACCCAGGAGGTAGGCTTACAATCAGACCTATAGGGAACACATACAGAGGGCTAGATAAGAGCAAGTTGACAACTGGCCTTATCAGATCTCGGTCATCTGGGGGTGTGGGAGGTTCTCTTGGGGTTTCAGGTGCCTGGTTGGCCAGAAGGCTTGCATGTTTTATTTTATGGCTTTGTTAGAATGTACCTTTTACATAAACATTGTTGTGAAACTCATTGTCCCTGTAAATGTTTAAATAAACAAATAATTATCATTTCATTAGAGAGAGAGTGTACTAACAATAACTCACCCTTCCCCCCACCCCATCTATCCCTACCCATGCCCTACCCCAGCTCATGCCTCTCCCCTACCCTAGCTAATGCCTCTCCCCTACCCTAGCTAATGCCTCTCCCCTCCCTCCGCCCCATCCCCCTCCCTCCTTCCCCTCCTCCCCATCCCCCTCCCTCCTTCCCCTCCTCCCCATCCCCCTCCCTCCTTCCCCATCCCCCTCCCTCCTTCCCCTCCGCCCCATCCCCCTCCCTCCTTCCCCTCCTCCCCATCCCCCTCCCTCCTTCCCCTCCTCCCCATCCCCCTCCCTCCTTCCCCTCCTCCCCCTACTCTAACCTTCCTCCCTCTTCCCTCCCTTCCCTCCCTCCGGCTTGCTCTCACCTCCCTCCCTCCCTCTTGCTCTCACCCTCCTCCCCTCCCTCCCTACCTCCTTTCCCTCTTGCTCTCACCACCCTCTTCCTTCCCTCCCCTCTTGCTCTCACCCTCCCCTTCCTCCCTCCCTCCCCCCCTCTTGCTCTCACCCCCCTCCCTCCCTCCCTTCTTGCTCTCACCCCCCTCCCTCCCTCCCTTCTTGCTCTCACCCCCCTCTCCCTCCCTCCCTTCTTGCTCTCACCCCCCCTCCCTCCCTCCCTTCTTGCTCTCACCCACCCTCCCTCCCTCCCTCTCACCCCTCCTCCCTCCCTCCCTCTCACCCCTCCTCCCTCCCTCCCTCTCACCCCCCCTCCCTCTCACCCCCCCTCCCTCTCACCACCTCCCTCTCACCCCCCCTCCCTCCCTCCCTCTCACCCCCCCTCCCTCCCTCTTACCCCCCCCATCCCTCCCTCCCATCTTGCACTCACCCCCCCCTCCCTCCCTCCCCTCTAGCTCCCACCCCTCCCTCCCTCCCTCTCACCCTCCCTCCCCTCTTGCTCTCACCCCCCCCCCACCCTCCCCTCTTGCTCTCACCCCCCCCCCTCCCTCCCTCCCTCCCTCCCTCCCTCCCTCCCTTCTTGCTCTCACTCCCCCCCTCCCTCCCTCCCTCCCCTCTTGCTCTCACTCCCCTCCCGCCCTCCCCTCTAGCTCTCACCCCCCCCTCCCTCCCCTCTTGCTCCCACCCCCCCTCCCTCCCTCCCCTCTTGCTCCCACCCCCCCTCCCTCCCTCCCCTCTTGCTCCCACCCCCCCTCCCTCCCTCCCCTCTTGCTCTCACCCCCCTCCCTCTTTTTTTTTGGGGGGGGGGGGAGTAAAGAGGAAGGCGAGGCATAGGTGAAGGAAAGTATAGAAGTGGGAAATACAGTGAGAGGTATGAAAGCAGGCGGGCTGTCCGCCTTGCTGACACCATGTGTGGGTGTTGGCAGCTAAGCTAAGCTGGCTCCCTCTTGTCAGGGAGCTGTGAGTGTGTGAGAGGTTCTTCACATGTGTTTCACCATATATGAATGTCCATAGATGAATACTGTGTAGCATTCATATATACACACTCCGATGCTTCCACACATGTTATTATGTTTAAGGCTCTTTATTTTATTATTATTATTTATCGAGTTGTCATACATATTTATCGAGTTGTTCATACATACACATATATGAACTGTTCATATATATACATATATAACTCGTCTGGGGATTATATACTGTGGGGCGGGGTTTTCGTCCAGAGAATCGAGGCTCTTGGGCCACCAGCTGTGGGAGCAGGGCGTCACATCTTGGAGTAATCTTTCAAACATTGGGTCCTCTAACATTTCGATGGTGTTCCATACCCTGATGGCTTGGTGCTGCAGTCTGATGTTTAGTGGCTGTATGTTCAGGAGTTCGTGGAGCTCCTGGATTGTCTGATCATATGGTGGACGGTGTTTTGCTGCTCTCCTTAGCGCCTTATTTTGTACTGCTTGCAGTTTCTGCATGTTAGTTTTCTTTATGGTGTGTAGTGGTACTGGGGGATATTCTAGATGCGGCCGAACTAGAGCCTTATATAGGTGGATCTGAATGTTAGTACTGAGGCTTCGGAATCTTCTCAGTTTTCCTAATGCTGCTTTGGCTTTGTTTAGTCGGTCCCTTACATGAATTTGTATCCCTGTTCTATTTATCATAAGTCCCAGTATTCTGCCTACCTCCGCATATTGGATCGGCTGGTTATCAAGGATGATGGGGTCCGGGTTTCTTTTCGCAATGTGTATTATTTTGAACTTTTGTTTGTTGGTGCTAATTTTCCATTGCTTCTCAAAGTTGTTTATGAGTTCAATTGCTGCCTTGGTCTTGTCGGCTAGTAGCGACTTTGATGGGCCCGGTTGGCATATTATTTGGGTAACATCATCAGCGTATGTGATGTATTCTCCATGTTGGGGTTGGGGTAGGTCAGCTGTATATATGTTGAATAGAGTGGGGGAGAGGCAGCTTCCTTGTGGTACTCCACTTTTCAGTTCTATTACGTCACCCAAGTAGCTGCCGATGTTAAGCCTAGCAGTTCTATTGTCTATAAAGCTGCAGAGAGTAGCAGTAAATCTCTCAGGAAGCCCTAGTTCAGATATCTTATATTTTAAGCCTGTGTGCCACACTTTGTCAAAGGCTTTCGAGACGTCCCTAAGCACTATATTACACTGATCTTTTTTCGACACTGCGTTGGCTATATGCTCGTAGATCAGGGCTATAGCTGTATGGGCCCCTCTGCGGTTTCTAAACCCATGCTGCCTGGTGTTATACTTCCCTTCCTCTTCCATGTACTTCACCAGTCTCTGATTGATAATTTTTTCCAATATTTTACCTGGTACTTCGAGGAGGGAAATTGGCCTGTAGTTTTCAGTTTGGGTTGGGGGTTTACCTGGCTTGGGGATTAATCTTATTGTGGCATTCTTGAAGTATGTGGGGAATAGTCCAGATGCAAGAGCTGCATTTAAGATACATGTGTATTGATGGAGTGCAATCACTGGTAGGTTGGATAATACTATCTTATTTATTTTGCTGTTGCCCGGTGCCTTGTTCTTGAAACCCATAATTGTTTTATGGACCTCCGTAATGGTTATGTGTTTCATAAGGTGGCAGTCATTGCGTATGTTGTTAAGGTCTATTGTTTGCGTTGGGAGTAGTGCTGCAGCTCTGTTATCGACTTGAGTTGTAATTTCCCTTTCATTAATTGGGCAAAAATTTGGGCATCTCCCCCTCCCTCCCGCCCCTCCTGCTCTCATCCCCCCTCCCTCCCTCCCCTCCTGCTCTCACCCCCCCTCCCTCCCTCCCCTCCTGCTCTCGCCCCCCCTCCCTCCCTCCCCTCCTGCTCTCACCCCCCCCCTTCCTCCCTCCCCTCCTGCTCTCACCCCACCTCCCTCCCTCCCCTCTTGCTCTCACCCCCCCCCCTCCCTCCCTCCCCTCTTGCTCTCACCCCCCCTCCCTCCCTCCCCTTATGCTCTCATCCCCCCTCCCTCCCTCCCCTCTTGCTCTCACCCCCCTCCCCTCTTGCTCTCACCCCCCTCCCTCCCTCCCCTCTTGCTCTCATCCCCCCCTTCCCTCCCCTCTTGCTTTCAACCCCTCCCTCCCTCCCCTCTTGCTCTCACCCCCCCCTCCCTCCCTCCCCTCTTGCTCTCACCCCCCTCCCTCCCTCCCCTCTTGCTCTCACCCCCCCCCCTCCCTCCCCTCTTGCTCTCACCCCACCCTCCCCTCTTGCTCTCACCCCCCCCCTCCCCTATTGCTCTCACCCCCCCCTCCCTCCCTGCCCTCTTGCTCTCACCCCCCCTCCCTCCCTCCCCTCTTGTTCTCACCCCACCCCCTCCCTCCCCTCTTGCTCTCACCCCACCCCCTCCCTCCCCTCTTGCTCTCACCCCACCCCCTCCCTCCCCTCTTGCTCTCACCCCCCTCCCTCCCTCCCCTCTTGCTCTCACCCCCCCTCCCTCCCCCCCCATCTTCCTCTCACCCCCCTCCCTCCCTCCCCTCTTGCTCTCACCCCCCTCCCTCCCTCCCCTCTGGCTCTCACCCCCCCTCCCTCCCTCCCCTCTTGCTCTCACCCCCCTCTCTGCCCTCTTGCTCTTACCCCCCTCCCTCCCTCCCCTCTGGCTCTCACCCCCCCCCCTCCCTCCCTCCCCTCTTGCTCTCACCCCCCCCCTCCCTCCCCTTTTGCTCTCCCCTCCCCTCCCTCCATCTCCTCTTGCTCTCACCCCCCTCCCTCCCCTCTTGCTCTCACCCCCCCCTCCTTCCCTCCCTCCCCTCTTGCTCTCACCCCCCCTCCTTCCCCCCCTCTTGCTCTCACCCCCCCTCCCTCCCCCCCTCTTCCTCTCACCCCCCCCCTCCTGCTCTCACCCCCCCCCTCCCTCCCTCCCCTCTTGCTCTCACCCCCCCTCCCTCCCTCCCCTCTAGCTCTCACCCCCCTCCCTCCCTCCCCTCCCTCCCTCCCCTCTTGCTCTCACCCCCCTCCCTCCCTCCCCTCTTGCTCTCACCCCCCCTCCCTCCCTCCCCTCTTGCTCTCACTCCCCCTCTCTGCCCTCTTGCTCTCACCCCCCCTCCCTCCCTCCCCTCTTGCTCTCACCCCCCCCCCTCCCTACCTCCCCTCTTGCTCTCACCCCCCCCTCCCTCCCTCCCCTCTTGCTCTCACCCCCCCTCCCTCCCTCCCCTCTTGCTCTCACCCCCCTCCCTCCCCCCCTCTTGCTCTCACCCCCCCTCCCTCCCTCCCCTCTTGCTCTCACCCCCCTCCCTCCCCTCTTGCTCTCCCCTCCCCTCCCCTCCCTCCCTCTCCTCTTGCTCTCACCCCCTCCCTCCCCTCTTGCTCTCACCCCCCTCCCTCCCTCCCCTCTTGCTCTCATCCCCTCCCTCCTCCCCTCTGTACCCCCTCCCTCCCCTCTTGCTCTCACCCCCCCCCTCCCTCCCTCCCCTCTTGCTCTCACCCCCCCCTCCCTCCCTCCCCTCTTGCTCTCACCCCCCCTCCCTCCCTCCCCTCTTGCTCTCACCCCCCCTCCTCCCCTCTTGCTCTCACCCCCCCTCCCTCCCCTCTTGCTCTCACCCCCCCCTCCCCTCTTGCTCTCACCCCCCTCCCTCCCTCCCTCTTGCTCTCACCCCCCCTCCCTCCCTCCCCTCTTGCTCTCACCCCCACTCCCCCCTCCCTCCTCCCTCCCCTCTTGCTCTCACCCCCCTCCCTCCCTCCCCTCTTGCTCTCACCCCCCCTCCCTCCCTCCCCTCTTGCTCTCACCCCCCCTCCCTCCCTCCCCTCTTGCTCTCACCCCCCCTCCCTCCCTCCCCTCTTGCTCTCACCCCCCCTCCCTCCCTCCCCTCTTGCTCTCACCCCCCCTCCCTCCTCCCCTCTTGCTCTCACCCCCCCTCCCTCCCTCCCCTCTTGCTCTCACCCCCCCTCCCTCCCTCCCCTCTTGCTCTCACCCCCCCCTCCCTCCCTCCCCTCTTGCTCTCACCCCCCCCTCCCTCCCTCCCCTCTTGCTCTCACCCCCCCCCTCCCTCCCTCCCCTCTTGCTCTCACCCCCCCTCCCTCCCTCCCCTCTTGCTCTCACCCCCCCTCCCTCCCTCCCCTCTTGCTCTCACCCCCCTCCCTCCCTCCCCTCTGGCTCTCAGCCCCCCCTCCCTCCCTCCCTCCCCTCTGGCTCTCAGCCCCCCTCCCTCCCTCCCTCCCCTCCTGCTCTCACCCCCTCTCCCTCCCTCCCCTCTTGCTCTCACCCCCTCTCCCTCCCTCCCCTCTTGCTCTCACCCTCCTTCCTCCCCCCCCCCTCCAAGCAAGCCCACCCCTAGTACCTGCCACAGTCTACAGTAACTTAGGGGAAAGGTGGTGTACCCCCATCCTTGAACATACAGGCTAGATATACAACTGCCCTCTTAGTATAACCAGGCTTCTTATGCTGGCTGATGATCAGGCTGGGGCCTGACAGCTGAGTGGACAGCGCTTCGGATTCGTAGTCCTGGGGTTCCGGATTTGATCCCCGGTGGAGGCGGAGACAAATGGGCAAAATGTTTCTTTCACCCTGATGCCCCTGTTACCTAGCAGTAAATAGGTACCTGGGAGTTAGACAGCTGCTACGGGCTGCTTCCTGGGGGTGTGTAACTAAAAGGAAGCCCGGTTGAGGACCGGGCCGTGGGGACTCTAAGCCCCAAAATCATCTCGAGATAACCTCAATGAAGAAGATTCCTGATCCATAGACATCCAACACGATGGTATTTGTATCCATAGAAAGGCTAAACTAATGATCAATACACTGCCTGTGCAGAATGCTCAGCAGCCATGTACAAAAGTTTAGTTGTGAAAAACCATTTTCTCACTGTGTTGCAGATACCCTTCCTTTAGGGGTCTCCTTGCTTAGGGGTGGTCCTCACCCTTCAGGTAAGCCAGTGGTCTGTTACACTCTTCCCTCAGGTTGGGAATGTGTTTGGCTGGTGGGACGCACTGGGATTTGTGTGTCCAGTTACTCGACTAACATGGGCATGCCAACGTTTCTCCCTGGTTGCTCGTTCTTTGTGGTTTGGTCCTGCTGGGGGGCTTGGGTTTTTTGTGTTTTTATTGTTTTCTTAAACTTTGCTCTCCTTATGCTTGGGGGTTCTTTCTTTTTGCCTTATTAGGCTAGGCCTAGGGTGTGTGCAGGTGAACGCTCCTTGTTGCCTCCCTTTATCTGAATGAATGCCCCAGATCTGCCCCACTTGGGGTTTAGGAACATATTTGGGGAAGGATTGGTCACCTCAACCTTGGTTCAGTCCTTATCCCCTATTCCTACTGCGGTGGGACAATTTTACCCTTCTCATCCCCTGATTCCGGCTCTGTTTTCAGAATCCGGGGTGGGATTTAGCTTAGGTGTGGATCCGGTTTATACTTTCTAATGTAGGTACTGTGGCAGCTGACCCTCTAGATCCCACCAGAGCTTCTGGGTTATTCCAGCCAACCCCTTCCTTTGAACCCCTCTTTTCCTTCCCAGGCACTGGGCATGGATTACAGCTTTGCCCTGGGGCCCTTTCTGCAGCTCCCAGAGCTCGGTAGGAAACACTTTGAAGCATCTGGGTTCCTTTTGATCCTCTGTTGGCTGTCTTGCCTTCTGCATTGGATCTTCTGTTGCAGGGTGTGAGGCTTACTTATCCCTCTTTCCTGTGTGAGTTTCAAGGTGCGGCTTCATTCCAGGGTTAATTTCAGTGTGCCTTTGGGTGGTTCCGACTCCTCCTTGCAGAGGGTTTCCTTTCTCCCTCATTCTCCCAGCAGAGGCTCAGGGGGGGAGGGGCCCTTGGGGTTTATCTCTTGTATGACCCGGTCTATGATTTGGTTATGGATCCAGCCTCCTTTGCATTGGGTCTTCCTCTTCTTGTTGGTTGCATTACAAGGTTTGAGAGTCATCCTGCCTAGCAGACTGTTCCCTCTGGACTTAGCACAGGTTTTGACGTACATACATGGTTGACTGACAGGTGTCCACTGTGTTGCAGGTTTTCTGGGAGTTCTCTAGTCCCTCATTGTTTGCCTTTTGTTCTGCCCTTTGCCATGACTTGGCTCTTGTGCAACTGTGTGCTCAAGTTTCCCCAAATGTCCTGAGCTGATATTTGGGCTCGGGGGTTTTGGCATTCTAATGTGTTCTGGCGGCCTGGTATTTGGTTAATATCCCTGGTCCCAGTCAGTCATGTGATGGCCTTGGGCTATGTATCCAGGCCTGGATTCTCATCTTTGTCCTAGTGCATGCTACCTATTTCTCCCTGGTAAGTCACATTTTTGTTTTTTTTCTAGTTGATCAGCTTCAAGAATCTACTGGGGGCTCTCCCATAAAGCCAGTGTTGAATATAATGAAACACCTCTATTTTGGATGAACCCCGGTAGTTCGCTGACTCGTTCGCTCCCTCTACCAGGTTGGTCATTTGCTGTGCTGTTCATCAGCTCCAGAACTGGGAAAGATAAAAGCTGCTTAAGGAATCTGTGCTGTCTATCTTGAGATTATCTTGAGATGATTTCGGGGCTTTAGTGTCCCTGCGGCCTGGTCCTCGACCAGGCCTCCATCCCCAGGAAGCAGCCCGTGACAGCTGACTAACACCCAGGTACCTATTTTACTGCTAGGTAACAGGGGCATAGGGTGAAAGAAACTCTGCCCATTGTTTCTCGCTGGTGCCTGGGATCCAACCCAGGACCACAGGATCACAAGTCCAGCGTGCTGTCCGCTCGGCCGACCGGCTCCGAAAGTCTGGAGGCTTTCTCAGTGTGGTGGCAAATTGTTACTTGTTCTCTGCACATCTGTGAGAGGGCCAGGTTCTGGCCTTGGTTCCTGGTAGGCCAAGCAATTCCACTTTCTGATGTGACCCATTTTCCTTGAGCAATCTAGGATAGCTTCAGGGAGTCACTGAGACTTATCAAGAAAGGGGCGTTTCATTGCATTCAATGCCAGTTTTATTTTAACCTCTCGATGATTAAATTAACTTAATTTTATCTTATTAATAAACTTGTCATTTTCATTTCAATCATTGTGCAGATCACACTTTGTGATCATTCATGTGTGTTATTGTGATGTTTTAGTTCCATTTTTTGTCAAATATACTTCTGTTGCTGTTTGGTTGTTGATGAACATTACGAGCCTTCTATAGAGTTCTGATCCTCAATATATACTGTTGCCATTTTTAATAACTTTTAAGCAATAAATGATTGTCATAATTGATAATGAATTTTACTTGGTACTTTTAGTTCTTATATTTTGTATTACTGTACTGTATACTAAATTGGTTGTTCCTACAGGATGAAGTGAACACAAGTCACATAACTGTACTGGAACTGAAAGTGGAACTAAGTAAGTTTGTGGACCAACTCTCTGAATGCTCCTCAAAGTTGATGGAGCTGGAACAGAAGCTTCAGTCCTCACAACAAGACTTGAATCTTACCCGTTCAGCACTGGAAGAAGAGTCTAAAAGAAATACAGTTTTACAAGAGCAGCTCATTAACAATATCTAGGTTGAATGAAAGCTTCAAATGTCAAATAGAAACTCAGAGTGAAGAACATAAACTGAAGGTAATTATATTATTGCAGCAAATCCAAAAGTGCACAAACTAATGAGACTACTGTATATTCCTGTGTCAGTACTGTTTGGTAATTATTAATGGTTATGTTGTTGACTATCACCACCCTCCTGCCCACCACCACCACCACCCTCCTGCCCACCACCACCACCCTCCTGCCCACCACCATCACCACCCTCCTGCCCACCACCATCACCACCCTCCTGCCCACCACCATCACCACCCTCCTGCCCACCACCATCACCACCCTCCTGCCCACCACCATCACCACCATCACCACCCTCCTGCCCACCACCATCACCACCCTCCTGCCCACCACCATCACCACCCTCCTGCCCACCACCATCACCACCCTCCTGCCCACCACCATCACCACCCTCCTGCCCACCACCATCACCACCCTCCTGCCCACCACCATCACCACCCTCCTGCCCACCACCATCACCACCCTCCTGCCCACCACCATCACCACCCTCCTGCCCACCACCATCACCACCCTCCTGCCCACCACCATCACCACCCTCCTGCCCACCACCATCACCACCCTCCTGCCCACCACCATCACCACCCTCCTGCTCACCACCATCACCACCCTCCTGCCCACCACCACCCTCCTGCCCACCACCACCCTCCTGCCCACCACCACCACCCTCCTGCCCACCACCACCCTCCTGCCCACCACCACCACCACCCTCCTGCCCACCACCACCACCACCACCCTCCTGCCCACCACCACCACCACCACCCTCCTGCCCACCACCACCACCACCACCCTCCTGCCCACCACCACCACCACCACCCTCCTGCCCACCACCACCACCACCACCCTCCTGCCCACCACCACCACCACCACCCTCCTGCCCACCACCACCACCACCACCCTCCTGCCCACCACCACCACCACCACCCTCCTGCCCACCACCACCCTCCTCCTCCTGCCCACCACCACCACCACCCTCCTCCTCCTGCCCACCACCACCACCACCCACCACCACCACCCTCCTCCTCCTGCCCACCACCACCACCACCCACCACCACCACCCTCCTCCTCCTGCCCACCACCACCACCACCCACTGCCCACCACCACCACCACCCACCACCACCACCCTCCTCCTCCTGCCCACCACCACCACCACCCACCACCACCACCCTCCTCCTCCTGCCCACCACCACCACCACCACCCTCCTCCTTCTGCCTACCACCACCACCCTCCTCCTCCTGCCCACCACCACCCTCCTCCTCCTGCCCACCACCACCACCCTCCTTCTCCTGCCCACCACCACCACCCTCCGCCACCACCACCCTCCGCCACCACCACCCTCCTCCTCCTGGTCAACCAGTCTTTTTGACACGGCTGCTCGCTGCCTGATGTACGAATCACAGCCTGGTTGATCAGGTATCCTTTGGAGGTGTTTGTCAAGTTCTCTCTTGAACACTGTGAGCGGTTGGCCAGTTATGCCCCTTATGTGTAGTGGAAGCGTGTTGAACAGTCTCGGGGCTCTGATATTGATAGAGTTCTCTCTCAGAGTACCTATTGCACCTCTGCTTTTCAACGTGGGTATTCTGCACATCCTGCCATACCTTCTGGTCTCATGTGATGTTATTTCTGTGTGCAGGTTTGGGACCAGCCCCTCTTTTATTTTCCACATATAAATTATTATGTAGATCTCCTGCCTGTGCTCGAGAATACAGGTTTAGGCTCTTTTGTCGGTCCCAATAGATATTTTACTGAGTGGATTCTAGCAGTAAAGGATATCTGCATGCTCTCCAGGTCAGCAATTTCTCCAGCTTTGAAAGGGGCCGTCATTGTGCATCAGTACTCCACTCTAGAGAGCACTAGCGTCTTGAAAAGTATCATCATCGGTATAGCATCTCTGGTGTGAAAGGTTCTTGTTATCCATCCTGTCATTTTTCTTGTAGTTGTGATGGCTACTTTGCTATTTTTGCTACTTTGCTAATTTGTATGCTATAAAAGTATTCCAATATCACTCATCTGTTTGTTACATTGTATCATTCACTATCTTATACAGTACTATAAAAGTCTACCACACTCCAGCAGTGGATGAACAACACCTTTCCACTGTTTAGTAAGACCAGGTGCTCAGCACACCTCATTAAGTATCAGTCTATACAAATACTGTACATTTCCTACCTTGAGAGATGCTTCTACCCAGCATTATTCCTCATCCTCTTACTAGTCTACCATTATCTACTCATTCAATGTCACACCATCTCAAAATGTTCTCAATCTTAGTTTATTGACCTGCACTCCACAACATTGTCTGTCTGCTGTACATAATTGTCAGAAATATCTATTGCATTGTGACCTGACTGCTTCTATTCCAGCTACTTTCCTACCCTGACTGAACCAACCCGTCTTTGCACAAATTTCTCTGTCTCACATGCTTAGTATTTAACTCAATCAACCCCTTCAAACACTTTCCATTTACATTCATTTCCTCTTCTCCATCACAACCATTAGTTTACTTGTGATCACGTTCACTTTTAAGTCACTCTCACATACCTCAGTGCCATTGTCAGTCTACATACCTCTATCCTTTGCCAAGACAACTATTTCATGTACTGTATACAATAATTTTGACATCCAATTTCTTACAATAAGTCTATATATACACTAAGTTGACAGGTACATTCTTACCTTGACCTCCCTTATGATCTGTATGTGTACTGTACATTACATAGCTGACATATACCTACATTATCATCATACCAGTCATTAATTACACCATTTCCTCCCCTCCCCCTAACATGCAATAATACCTACATACTAATAGTATATTTATGGTTCTAAAACTTCCTTTAGAATATTATTGAGAGGCTAGCTTTGTTCCCATCCATCTTTTACCCATAAATGTTTCAATTCTTAACTTTATTATTACAGCTATAGATAAAAAAATTATAGATAAAATGAAGAATTGTTATATGTCAAAACAAAAAATACCTTTCATAACCTTACATTTTGTGTGTACATCAATGGTGGTGGTGTTGGCTGTTGTCCTACAGCCAACAGCACCTACATCTCAGCTTTTAGTCAAGAAGGTGCAATTTATTGTTATCCAAGTACTGTACTGTATAGTATAAATTGCTAGCCACCATATCATGGATAACAACATATCAGTCACTTGGATCATCGTAGCCTTGAACTGCAGACCACAAAAGCAAGAGCCTACAGTCCTACCAAATGAATGACAAGCACCGACAATAAGGAAAGACCCGAGCAAGACCCAATTGGTATCTAACTGGAACTTTAGCCCTGCCTTGGAGTGCCACTTGAGCACCGAGGTTAGGTGATCCATGTCCTAGTCACACAAATATGACTAGGACATGGATTATCTAACACCTTCATGCTCAAGTGACACCCTAGTGAAGGTCCTCAAGTTGTAGTTGTGTGTCTCGGGGGATCTTTCCCTATTGTGAGTGCTCATGGCTTAGTTTGTAGGACTTTTGTGGTGTGATGTGTGAAGCTCAGATGGTCCAAGGAAGTTAACTGTACAATATACTTGACTGCCACTTTTTGTTCTTTACTGATGCATGACTTGTATTTTCTAGGTGCAGGAGTTAAATACAAACATAATGGCACTGATCTGTGAAAGGGACTTGTTAACTAACGACAAGACTTCACTTGTGCAGGAAATGCAAAATCTTAAAACTAATTATAAAAATGCCAAACTGCAGTTTGACAAAGATTTTGCAGAACTTGCAACTGAGAAAGCCAATTTATACAGTCAAATTGAAATAAAGTCTGAAGCACTCTGTCACCTGCAAACAGAAATGGAAAGTAAACTTGAATCTTTGAATAAAGAAAAAGTTAATTTGGAAGAGGAAATTGCAATGAAAGCTGCTAACTATACAAGGCTGGAAAGTGAACTAAAAGTCCAGGTGGAGCAGTTAACCTCAGACAAGGTAGCACTTAGTGAAGATATCCTTAAAAAGGAATTGACATGTACTAATCTTAAACAAGAAATGGATAGGAATAATAATCTCTTGCTTGAGCTAAAGGAGAGTTTCAAGAAGGAAATGGAAGCCAAGAATGAAACATATTTAACATTGCAGAATGAGAAGGAGAGAGAGTTGGAGATCCATGCAAAGAAAATAACATCTCTGAATGAAATAATTAAGAACAAAGAATGTGATTACAGTGAATTAAAAAGAGAGATGAATAAAACCATTAACGACTTACATCAGTCCCAGTCGGTCATGTGCAGTGAATTCAAGGAACGTGAAGAATCTTTTGTCGTCTTAAAGCATAAACTGGAGGAGGATTTAGCAACGTCTGCTGAAGTAGAGAAAAAGCTAAGCAATATAGTCAGCCAAAATGAGCGTTCTTATGCCTTATTACAGCTGAAAATGCAGGAAGCTGAAGAAACTTTCACACATGAAAAGAGCACCTTGATGAATGATATTCAAACAAAGGAAGATAACTTAGCAAAGTTAAAGGAGGAGTATAAATTAACAACAGAATCCCTTGAATGCCAAAACTCTACATTGTCTGAAGCTATTTCAGTCAAGGAAGCAGCACTAGCATCTTCACAAGAAATGATAAACAAGTTGCAAGATGAAATGACTGCAAAGAATGATGATTACTGCATTGTTCAGCAGCAGCTTGCAGTGATTACAGCAGCTTTAAAAGATGAGAAGTGCACATTGCTTCAGGAGATACAGGCGAAGGAGTCCGCTTACGTTTCCTTGCGGCAAGAACTTGAAAAAAAATTAGATGATCTTTCTAAAGAAGAGATAGCTTTGAAAACCCTGCTCCAAGAAAAAGAGGAGGAACTTGGTTCTTTGCACAAAGAGTTCTCTGAATCTATTGAGAAGTCTTGCTCAGAAAAGGCAGCCATGGCTGAAGAACTCTCTTCCAAGACTGAATACCTAAATAATCTTTTATCTGAAAAAGATCAAATTATTCGAAGGCTTGCAGAAGAAAAAGAACAAAGTAAAAATAGTTTTGAAAGTAAAATAGCAGAGTTAAATGAAGTTTTTAGCAAAAAATGTGAACACGTACAAATTGTAGAACAAGATATAATTACTACTAAGCTAAGTTCGGAAGAGAAGGAAACGAGACTTCGTGAGGAGCTGAGTATTGTGAAATTAGCAATGGAAGATCTTCAGAGGGAAAAAGATGAGCAAGCACAAAGTAATGAAAATGCTCTCTCTGATCTAAAGTCATGTTTAGGGGAAAAAATAGATTCTTTTGTGAGGATAAAGGAAGAACATGAGCGAAGCTTGCAGAACCACAAGACTCAAACAATTGAAATGCAAGGAATAATTTCAGAACTACAGTCAGCTTTAGCAGTGAAAGAGGAGGAGTTCAAAAGCAAACTTGCCGTACTGAGAGAGCAAGTAAGTATGGCAGCTTTTGTCATTGTTATTATGTTTACTGTAGGTGAACTGACATCATTGATCAATATTTAATAGTTGCATATACCAAATAGTATTGTAGACACTGACACATACAAAATGTCTTTCTTAAATTTCTTTTTTTTCCATATTGATGTTGTCTAATTCTTTATCTCTCCGCATCCCTCTCATATCCTAACTGGCAGCTCACTTACCAGAGTTACTTTCCAACTTGGTGTTCTCGGTAGTTCCTCGATGCCCTTTAGTTAACCTAAGGGCAGTCTGTTGCCATTTTCAAACTTTCCCAAATGTTTGGCAACACTTAACACTACTGTAGTTGTAAATGGTGTCAATTCTTCCTAGTCTTACCTGTGTGTGTTGTTTACAGGTAGGTGGGGAGGGAGGGAGGGAGGGATCTTGAGGTTATCTTGAGATGATTTCAGGGCTTTAGTGTCCCCGCGGCCCGGTCCTCGACCAGGCCTTCACCCCCAGGAAGCAGCCCGTGACACCTGACTAACACCCAGGTACCTATTTTACTGCTAGGTAACAGGGGCATAGGGATAAAGAAACTCTGGCCATTGTTTCTTGCTGGCACCCGGGATCGAACCCGGGACCAAAGGATCACAAGTCCAGTGTGCTGTCCGCTCGGCCGACCAGCTCCCTAAGTAGGTCTTGGAACCTTTCTCTCTACCTTTTGAAATATTACGTAACCTCTCAATTTCTCAAAACTGCCCCGTGTTCTTTTAAAGCTGTAGATTAAATTGGCCTGGACTCACTCTTCCTCAAGTTTGTTTCACTTAACCACTATACATAGTGGCTAATATACATATATAGTGGTCCCTATACATGTCGGAGTCTCTCATTTTATCAATGTTGCTTATATTTGTCTTTACCCGTTTTTCTTTTGCTTATACATTTACTGGGAACAGTTTTCTTTCATGTAGTACCTTGTGCATTGTGACCATGTCTCTGGATGTGGTTCTCTTCCGCTTTTGTTGCCTTAATTCTTTGAGTCTGTTCTCATAGCTCAGGTTAAATATTTCTGGGGGTTAAGTCTTGTGCAAAATCTTGTAAATCTTTTAAAATACTTTGGTTTCAAGAGAGGTGGATTCAATAATGTTTCATAATCCTTGGTTAACACTACCTTTTCTCACCTCTAATGCTTAACATAGTTAAGTTCCGATGTCTTACTACCACATTGTGGTCATTAATCATATTTTAACTCTAATGTACTAGATGGAAAGTGTGGAAGCAGATAAGATTATTAATGAAGCTAAGGTAGCAGACATAACTACTTCGGTAAATAGAATGGAGGAAGAGCACAGAACTTCCCTTAACCATCTTAAGAAAGAGGCTGAACAGCAGCAGATGAAGTTTGATGCTGATGTTTTACTTCTCGGTGATAAAGTAGGTTGTGTGTTTAGGTATATTACTTAAACGTTTACACTAGCAACTTGACATTAATTTACAGTATTGTTTAATTGGTTCTAAAACTTGTTCCTAAAGTCTGACAAAGAAATTTGAATTTGATGGATATGGATTATATTTGTTCTTTAAATTATCAAATAATTTTAGGTACAGTGGATCTTTGTGTGATGCATAAAGTTTTTTTGTTTTTAGACATACAGCAGTTGTAATTTAGAAACCAAAATATTTTTCTTCAAATCTCATAATCATGTTTGTGTTTTATTGAGAAATGTGCCTGGTTTTGAGTAGATGGGATATTTGCTTTGTTTAGCTGCATAGAAAAATATCATTAACTCTAAGAGATGAATCATTAACTTGCTCACATGTTAAAAGTAAGTAAGTTCCCTTTGTTATAGTATTTGATAAAATAATCACTAGTAATGATTCATATAAATTCTTGTAGGTGTCATCACTTGAACGTGAGAAGGCGGCGGCAGAGAACGAGATGCAGGAAAAGAATGATGTAATGGAAGCTTTGACTCTAGAATTTAATACAAAAATTAAGGCTCTTGAGATGGTGGTGAGTGTCAAAGCTGAAGCTATAGAAGCCCTTGAGCGAGAAGCAACTTCATTGAACGCTATGGTTAAAGCTCAGGAAGATGCCTTAAATACATTACATCAACAAGTGGAAGGAACTTTACAAACTCATAGCACTGAGAAAGCTAATTTAATGAGAGAGATTGCAGAGAGGGAAGCTTCATATACTTGCCTTCAGAATGAGCTGCAGAATCGTGTGGCAGCTCTAACGGAGGAGAGGGTCAGTCTCGGCAAGATGATGCAGGAAAACGAAGACGTTGTTTCAAATCGGCAGCAGCAAATAAATGATCTCCTTGCACAAGTTAACGAGCAGAAACAAGTGTTATGCAGTGAGATGAATGAGAAGGAAAAGGCCTTTTTAAGTTTGAAGCATGAAATGGAGTCTTCAATGGAAGTAATTAAAAACAGAAATAACAAAGAGTTACAAGAAAAGCAGGAACTTATTTGTAATCTTCAGAAAGAGAAAGAGAGAGATTTGAAAGTGTATGTTGAAGAGAAAACTGCCATGAATGCCATAATTAAAGAAAAGGAAGAAGTAATAACATCATTGAAATTAGAGCTGGAAGATATTAAAAATGCTTTTATGTCCGAGAAAGAATCTCTCTCAAATGAATTGAATGCTCATCAAGAAAGTTTAACTTCCCTGAAGGATAAGCACGAGAAAGCACAAGCAAGTTCTGCTGCTGAAACTAATACTCTCTCTCTCCACGTGTTAGAAAAGGACAGGAAAATCACTGAACTCAGCGAGGAGTTAAAGAATATGCAGGAGATACAAGCCATAAGAATAAAGCAGCTTGAGGTGGACTTTGAGAAAGTGACCTCATATTTAGAAGCTGAACAGGGATTGAACCTTGACCTGAAATCCAAGATTCAGTCTCTACAGGAAGAAATTAAAAATAAAGATGCTGAATACAAGAGAGACCTGACACGCACTCAACAAGAGATATCAACGCTGAAAGATTGCATTGAGGAAAGGAAGCGGTTGCATGAAGAAGTTGTACAGAAGACTGAAGAGGGCACTCGGGAGAATGAGAGTTTAATATTCCAACTTCAAACCACTATTAATGAGAAGAATGAAATAATCAAATCATTAAAAGAAAAAATTTTGGAGCTAGAGGAAAAGCACTCAAATGCTATACAAGAATTAAATAATGCGATTGCTGAAAAAACATCAAATCTGAATGCCATAAAAATGGAATTAAGTGAATTACAGAAGACAAATGCTCAAAAACAGGACAAGACAGACGAGCTGAATAAGTTTAAAAATGATCTGGCTATGATTAACAAGGAAATGCAAGAACGAGAGAAGGTCAGTGAAGCGGCACACACAGCTTCAGTGAATAAGGTTTGTGTTACTGTCTAATGACATTCTCTGTTGGTTAAAATATTTAATTATAAAGTAGAGAGCTCTTTTGGATATAAGTGTGCAAGTGTACACAGCAGGGAGATGGGTGGAGAGGTAAATGGGGAATGTTAAAGATAGGCTTAGGAAAGGTTAAATGCTGTAGAGAACTTTTAGAAGTAGTTATGTGGACATATTGGTCTTTGATGATGTGAGACGTGTAGACGGTAATACTCCAGCTAATACACCTGCAAAATATGTACATCTGTGTGGAAGTGTAAATGTGGTAAAGCTACAGGTGTTCGAGTAATGTGTGTACACAAATGTGGTAAAGCTACAGGTGTTCGAGTAATGTGTGTACACAAATGTGGTAAAGCTACAGGTGTTCGAGTAATGTGTGTACACAAATGTGGTAAAGCTACAGGTGTTCGAGTAATGTGTGTACACAAATGTGGTAAGGCTACAGGTGTTCGAGTAATGTGTGTACACAAATGTGGTAAGGCTACAGGTGTTGGGTAATGAGTGTTCACAAATGAGTAAATATGTAATTGTTAAAATTAGTGGAGTGAGTGTGGAGAAATTTCCAGTGGGGAGGAGTGCTAGAGGATTTAAGGATGGTGTGCATGTACCAAAATATAAAATGAAAAAAATAATACGGTAAGAATTAGACGTATTGAATTCCAAAGTTTGTTATGCATTATGTATGGCAGGATAGTGATTAAAAAGAGTATAGTGGCACCCCAAAAAATCTTGACCTCAACATGATGGATTTTACACAAATCCCGACAAAATTCACCATTTTTTTTTTTCCCATAATCTTCCTTTTTTGTTTATAAATATTTTTTTAAATAATGCTTTCATGTTTAAGAAATATTTTGCTGAACTTGTAATGTACTGTAAATTGCCCAAGAGTGTTTGTGACAATTTTTTGGGCGAGTTCATAGCCCTGCTGAAATGAGCTAGTGTATACGTACTGCCTGTGTCCATCCAGTCCCTCCCAACACAAAATCCAATTAGAAAAACTCCTTAGGAACAATAGGGGACCTTTGACAAGCTGTTGGCTTCCTATCCCTGTCTAATCCACTAGAGCTGGTGGCACTTAACACTATCGCTCTCCCCACGAGCGCACCGCAGACTTTGACGTCATGGAGCCAATTGTGCGGGCGAGCGAACGGCGATGCCTAAATGTGTGTACTCGTTTCAGTTTTCTCACCTTAATTCTCGTGCTACGTCGTTCGTTCCGGTATCATTGTATTTGCAATTAAATTCCCTGCAGATGTATATGCATATAATGTCTAAAAGCCTGACGAGACTCCCCACTGCAAAGCCTAAAGTCGGAAAAGTTGCCTGTGAGTGCACAAAATCAGTAAAATGTTTATACTCGTTTCACTTTTCTCACCTTAATTCTCGTGCTACGTTGCTTGTTTTGGTATCATTGTGTTCGCAAATGAATTCCCTACAGGTGTATATGAATAAAATGTACAAAAGCCTGGCATGCCTCCCCTGCAGGAAAGCCCAAAGTTATCCGTAAACGAGCACCAATTTGTACACTGCAACCTAATGTGTATACTCATTCAGTTTGATAACATCAATTTTCATGTTACATCTTTCATTTTGGTATCAAATTGTTCGCAATGTAAAGGCTGCGCATTTTAAAACTACAGTAGTCCCAACATAATAGCACAATAAATAGAATTTTAACAAATATTTTAAAATTTTGACCAAAAATGTATTTATAATCATATAAGTATTCGGACATAAAGTTTCATGTTACATCTTTCATTTTGGTATCAAATTGTGTGCATTCTAAAGGCGCTTATTTTGATACTATCTCGAGGTCGATTGGATAAAAAATTAATTTTATACAAATATTTTTGTAGTGGACGCAAGTCCGGTCCAAAGCTAGGATTCAGGAGAAAAATAATGGACGAGAGTCCGGTCCAAAGTGACCGATAGTGTTAAGTAAATCCAGGTAAATCCCTCCTATCCTCCTATACCCTTTCCTATCCATCTCTCCTTTTTTCTCTATCTGTGCTTGCTGGCTCAGTAACAATAAATATATATCGTATCAACTTCTCTCCCAACAACTCCTACATGCTCAATACTGTTCTGTTGATAATTCCTTCCGATGACTTTTATGTAACCAATAACTCCGATCTGCCTTCCTGGTAACTCCCAAAATAGCTCCTGTTCGCCCAATTGCTTTCACCTCCCCAATAGCTCCCACTGACCTGCCGGCTTGATAACACTTCTACCCTCCTGTTAACTCCCATCCACCTTTCGTCATCCTGCTTGTCTGCCCAGTTATTCCTGATAGATTCCTCACTCCTGCCTGATTCCTAGATTCTTCCCTCAAGCCCACCCACTCCATTGCTCACGTCTTCCAGATCCTGCACTCATTCCCACTTGATCCCACTGTGAAATATTAATTTTCAATGGTAACAATTGCATGCAGTGCCACCAATTTGCATATGGTGGACTGCTCAGCAATGGCCATCAATGACAAGGCTAATTACGAGAGCAGCCACATGTGACTGGAACACAGCAAGTCGAGTGAGGCATTCTTTGTGGGTATTCCTTTCCCAGACATGTGTGTACCAAATTGTGATCGACTGGCTAGTTAATATCTCTCCAGTGCACTGAGAAATTTAAAGAATTTGTTCTACATCAGTTGATCAGTTTTACTGCAATTTTAGCTTTTAGGCTTTTGGTTTAATAAAAATGCATGTGTAAATGTTAACGATGTTTATTCTGTAAACTTACTAATGCATTGGATGCTTTGCTTTACTTGAAATTGGTGTCTGCAAGACTAATTTTACATCAGAGGGATATGAAACATTCAACTGATTGATTTTGCATCCACTGAGGAACAAAACCTAACACTTAACTTGATCACCAATCATAAACTCTGTTCCTATATTTCACTGGAGTTACACAGGAGTTCCAAACAGAATGATTGAGCAAAACGCAGTAATGGCATGTCCAATGAAATCATCACAATAATATAGTGTTCATAAAATGAACATACAAATGACTTGTCAATGTGACAACACAACATGAGCTGTATCTAAATGTGTGGCATGCATAAATTGTGTACACAAATAACCGGTGTGCGATGTGGTACGACACGGCTAATCACATAGGTACCAACTAGTCTTACTTAATCTCGTACTTCACACCTGTTCCGGATGTTGAAAGGATGAGGATCTTCATGCCGATCACTAAGATCAACACGCAAATAGACATTTAACAACAGGTGTAGAGAATGTACTTGCAGTGTGGCCAGCCTCAACACGCTCATATCAGTTATTCGTACAGACTGCTCCAATGATGAGCTGCATGGCTAAACACACACACAAATGTTATGTTGGCCAATGATGCAAAAATTATGAGAAAAATCAAGGCAGATGAACATAGACAGAGACTACAGGATGACCTGGACAAACTGGAGGAATGGTCTAGAAAATGGCTACTAAAGTTTAATTCGGGAAAAGTGTAAAGTAATGAAATTAGGCGAAAGGAGCAGGAAGCTGAACACAAGGTACCATCTGGGAGGTGAAATCCTGCAAGTCAAATAGGGAAAGATCTGGGGGTTGATATCAAACCGAACCTGTCCCCAAAGCCCACATCAAAAGGATATCAGCGGCATATGGTAGATTGGCCAATTATAAGAACTGCCTTGAGAAACTTGTGTAAGGAATTGTTTAGGACTCTGTATACCACTTATGTCAGACCAATTCTGGAGTATGCAGCTCCAGCCTGGAGTCAATACCTAGTCAAAAACAAGACAAAGTTAGAGAAGATTTAGAGGTATGCCACCAGACTATTCCCAGAACTAAGAGGTGTGAACTACGAGGAAAGGCTATTAGAGCTAAACCTCATGTCCCTAGAAGACAGAAGAGTAAGTGGAGACATGATAACCACCTACAAAATTCTAGGGAGAATTGACAGGGTGGTCAAAGACAAACATGTGTGGAACATGACCAAGGGGTAACAGATGAAAACTTGGTACCCAAATGAGCCACAGAGACATTAGAATTTGTTTTCAGTGTCAGAGTAGTTAAATGAAATGCATTAGGCAGTGATGTGGTAGAGGCAGAGTCCATACACAGTTTCAAATGTAGGTGTGATAGAGCCTAATAGGCTCCAGAATCTGTTCACCAGTTGATTGACAGTCGAGAGGCATGACCAAAGAGCCAAATCTCAACCCCTGCAAGCCACAACTGGATGAGTACAAACAAACATAGCGTAGCTTGGGCATGGACATAGACATAGTAGATTGGCAGTCTTCTCTGTATCTCAAGCACTACTGCATGTGGTTGAACATGCAAGATTTTGTGGATGTGGTGCTGGATCTCTTACAAGAATGCCATGTGGGTTACAGGTGGAAAGCACAATGGACTGCACATGAGTAGTGTGAAGTTAACGTGAGAGAATGATGTCACATGGTAACAAGTGGAGCAAGCATGGTGGCCTAGGTGAGTAGCAGTGTCAGCTGGCTGACAACACGTGTGGGCATGTGGCAGAGTATGCGAGTAGTTCACATGGCATGCACAAAGCAGTGGGGGAAAGTTTCACTCTGACAGTTTGAGAGATCATACACCAAGAATCGTGGGGCAACGCTCCTTTCGCTTTTCACAGTTCAATGGAAACCTTTCCCATTAATTCACTATTCTGATGACTTAGATGAAACATGATTTCATTGATAATCAGTCTGTTGCTAATGAGGTGGTCATGTGGTTCGTCTCCTGGTTTTAGTAACTCATGAGCAGCTAATTAAAAAATGTCAGTCGTGATTCCGAAACAATAGCTGCGATTATATTGAATATAGGCACTGTTTTAACTTGACGTTGGAGAATGTCACGATCATTACTAGTTGGATCTCGCACATCAGGCTTAGACAAACTCTGGAGGGGATTAGGGGGGGGGGGAATAATTTTGCAGTCTTCCTCGAGGCCACAGAAGCATCCCTGGGGAAGAAACTGGTAAGGTCTATGAATGGACTTATGGGACATAGGCTCTAATACTTAGCACAGTCACGTGGGCTTATACTTGTAGGGTAGGACCATAACTGTCATGAGTATGTCATGTTGCTCAACTGTGGCTGTTCCCATATCTCCCCTTCCCCCCCCCCCCCCTCCCTCTTTCACTGACCATTGTCTGAGAACTCCCATCCTACAGCTCTCAAAAATGGCATCCTCTGTGACTAGCTTCTAAGACAAGAATGCTTAACCCATTTTAAATTAATAGAGACAGAACACACAGATGATCCCTTGTGTTATCATTGGTCTGCTTGCTGATGTGGGCTTTACCTGACAGACCTCAGTCCATATTTAAAGATTTCGGGTCCATGCACTGGTGGTGTGCCCCTCTTGCATTCATGAGCTGATTTCTGTACTGTAGTGCACAAAGATGTACACCACTAAGTCAGCTGTGGAAATGATTTTCTCTTCCCCCCCTCACCCGTCCCCTGCCCACCAGATTCCTCATTCATGTCCACTTGCTTACTCCAACCCAATAATTAGATCCATTCCTGCCGGCCTAATACATAGATCCATTCCTGCCCGCCTGATCCATAGATGCATTCCTGCCCGCCTGATCCATAGATCCATTCCTGCCCGCCTGATCCATAGATCCATTCCTGCCGGCCTGATCCATAGATCCATTCCTGCCGGCCTGATCCATAGATCCATTCCTGCCCGCCTAATACATAGATCCATTCCTGCCCGCCTGATCCATAGATCCATTCCTGCCAGCCTGATCCATAGATGCATTCCTGCCAGCCTGATCCATAGATCCATTCCTGCCGGCCTGATCCATAGATCCATTCCTGCCGGCCTGATCCATAGATCCATTCCTGCCGGCCTGATCCATAGATCCATTCCTGCCCGCCTGATCCATAGATCCATTCCTGCCCGCCTGATCCATAGATCCATTCCTGCCGGCCTGATCCATAGATCCATTCCTGCCCGCCTGATCCATAGATCCATTCCTGCCCGCCTGATCCATAGATCCATTCCTGCCGGCCTGATCCATAGATCCATTCCTGCCGGCCTGATCCATAGATCCATTCCTGCCGGCCTGATCCATAGATCCATTCCTGCCGGCCTGATCCATAGATCCATTCCTGCCGGCCTGATCCATAGATCCATTCCTGCCCGCCTGATCCATAGATCCATTCCTGCCCGCCTGATCCATAGATCCATTCCTGCCCGCCTGATCCATAGATCCATTCCTGCCCGCCTGATCCATAGATCCATTCCTGCCCGCCTGATCCATAGATCCATTCCTGCCCGCCTGATCCATAGATCCATTCCTGCCCGCCTGATCCATAGATCCATTCCTGCCCGCCTGATCCATAGATCCATTCCTGCCCGCCTGATCCATAGATCCATTCCTGCCCGCCTGATCCATAGATCCATTCCTGCCCGCCTGATCCATAGATCCATTCCTGCCCGCCTGATCCATAGATCCATTCCTGCCCGCCTGATCCATAGATCCATTCCTGCCCGCCTGATCCATAGATCCATTCCTGCCCGCCTGATCCATAGATCCATTCCTGCCCGCCTGATCCATAGATCCATTCCTGCCCGCCTGATCCATAGATCCATTCCTGCCCGCCTGATCCATAGATCCATTCCTGCCCGCCTGATCCATAGATCCATTCCTGCCCGCCTGATCCATAGATCCATTGTCATCACCCGATCCCTCACTCCTGCCTGCTCTCTCATGCCTTTTCCCTGGATTTTTAAAATTGATCCCATCCGCAGTGTATGAACGCTCGCAAACAGAACAAATGTACAGTACTATAACCGTATTCTGCCATCAATGGGTTAAGACCAGCCTTTGCTCCAAAATGGTAAGTAAAAATAAAAAATAATTGTTATATATTATTTTTGTGTATAAATATGCATCACATGGTATAAGAAAAAATCTAAGAAAATTTTGTGGTAAATCGCCATAAAAGGGCAAATTTAGGGGAAATCTGTATTTCCAGCCTATCCGGATCGACTCCAGAGCAATATAATCCAGATTTTTGAGGTTCGCCTGTACAAGAAATTACTTAAATATCGATCAGTGATGAACAAGGTGGGTTTTATAGTGGAAGAGGTGTGTAGATGAGACAACGTTTAGAGAAGTTGTGTGAAAAGGATTTTACGGTTACAAGACATACAGTACTGTACTTTGTTCTATACTTTGAAAGTTCATTGGCTAAAGATAACAGAAGTACTTTGGAGAGTGATGTGAGCATGTTTGGAATTAGCCGTTATGTTAAATGCTTTGACAAATTTCTGTGACTGATATTTACTGGGAAGTTGTAGCTTCCTAGCTTCATTGCATAGCTTTCATTCCTGAAGCATATAAGCCATTCAGTGTTCCTGTTCTGTTATATTTGCTCTTGAGCTGGGAAGAATGATTGTAGCACCTCTGGTTTAAACTCATTTTATTTATTTACCATTTGATGCATACAAGTAATTTGCAATCATAGCATTATTTCTTGACCAGCAAAAAAGAAAAAGCAGGAAGTGTACAAATATGGTAGTGTTGATAACTTGTCTTCAAATTTGATGTACTCTTTGTACATGTTAGTTCTTCTAAATGAGTTAAAAAGAGCTTTGTAACTTCAGTTCAGGTATTTGAGAATTAATATTAAAAGTGAATGTTAACAAAGGTAAAGTTGTTGTGAGAGAGAGAATTTTTTAAGGTTGTTGTAAGTGGTCAATCATTTTAAATACCTGGGATATGTGATTTGAAAGTCAGGAAAGGAAAGTGGCTGGTGTGATGAAAGCCATGTTTAGTAAAAATAAATTAACTGATGCAACCAGAGAGCTCATTTTAATGTGTGATTGTGAGACACTATTGTGGGATGGACGTAATAAATTAAAAGTTGCAGTGGTAATAATAAACAATCTGAGAAGCAGCTGTGGTAATAGGAGAAGTGATAAAAGAATGAAAATGTTGTAGAGAGGGGAGATGCTTAAATTGGTGGACTCGAGATAAGATTGAAGAGAGAATACTGAAATGGATTTGACACGTTTGTCAAATAAATGAGAGGTGACTAACAGAAGTGTTCTTAAGTGAATGAGGGTATGTCAAAGGGAGGAAGGCTAGGACAAAGTTAGGCTGACATTGTGTTTGTGAGACAAGGATTGCATCAAGTGCTTTATGAGGAGATAGTAAACATATATGTTTGTTCTGTACTGAATCCATTATTTAAATGCTTTAGGAACACATCTGGTTTTATGAAGCAGTGGAGTGTGGTGACATTTGCTTGTGATTCTTAATACTGTTCTGTGAATGATCTAATGGATCAAATATTAGTTTTAAATATAAATATATTTGTTTTGGGGGGAGCCTTTGTGACTTCCAGAAGATATATTGCTGAAATGGCTCACAACTACTAGATCACATCGGCCGTAGAATTATGTTCAGTCTTCGGGGATCTGAGGTAGAACAATTTAAACAAACAGGCTGATGCCTGTCTATTGGCTGGAGCTGTCAGTTCTTTTCCTGATGCAGTGTTGACAACAAATCTGCAGTAGGGCTCCCTGATCAACAGTAAGCTGCAGCAGGTCCCAGTACTTTTCAGGGAAGTGCCTTTCATGTACTTTGTCCTGTGTGACCTTGGCTTGTACATTGTTGGTATAGATTAGGCCTGACCTGACAAGAGTGCTTGGAGATGCATATGCTAAGGGCTACTTTTCCTGGGTGTTTGCTAGTGCTTCCCTTGCAATGACAGCCATGCTTTCTCGTGTGATTGGGAGTTTGTTCTGGTAGAGGTCTGTCCTGCTTGGGGTGGCCCTCGCTTTGTGCGAGTCAGGGAGTCTTGTTGCCCCTCTGTCTTGACCCAGGTCAAGATTGAACGTTGATTGTTTGAGGTGCTCTGGTGGCTCATGTGCTTGTTCATACGACAAGCTGTGGGGCTCCCCCCTCCCCATCTCGGGGAGGAAAAGGCTGCACGGACAAGCGCCACGGCGGTTGTTTTAGGGGAGGTCTCTCTGTTCGGTCTTCCAGTGCAATTTCTTACCAGGTCAGGTTTGTTTTGTTATGCCTACTTTTCTGGGAGCTTAACCCTGGTCGATGGCAGACATGGAATGCTCCCAAACACACTGGGGTTTCCATAAGCCATTGCTTCCTTTGCTTCTCTGAGGGGAAGCTAGGTTCTGGCTCGGGGTCCCCAGTAGGCAGAACTCCAATTGACTGATGCCCCAAACTAATATACAGTATATCAGTCCGATAGCTCCAGAGAACCTCCAGAGTTCACCCAGAAAATGGCATTTCAATACATTCACTGTTTTTTTTTTTCTTTCTTCCTTTCCCTTTGTTGTCGTCCTTTGGTTTCTGAGCATTTGGTAATTTCATTTCTTTTCTTGGGGTATCTCCTTGTGGCTACCTAAAACTACTATGCTGATACAGTGCCAAAGTACAAGACCATGACACGATGCAAGGTCTTGGCCTCCACAGCTCTGCATTGACTGTGTTCTTTCCTGTCTGTTCCTGTGCTCTTGGTGGCAGTGGTTATTTCCTTGCTGCTTGACTTGTGGGTCTGCTGGCTAGTTTGGCATTTTCTTTGGTTCAGTGTTGGCCCCTGGCTCTTTTAGCCACTTTTTTTTTTGTCCTTGCAACGTTGGTCTTCTGTTCCTCCTTTCGTATCTGCAGTTTATTTTCCCGGTTGGGGTTCCATACTCGTGACCTCATTCTCCTTTTTGTTCATTTGGGCTGGGGCCTCGTCTGTGGTGTGTTGGGGTATGTTTTTGGGGAAGTCAGTTGCCGGGTCTTCTGTGGTTCCCAGCCCATTCTCTGTCGAGTCAGTTTGGGCTCCCTCTCTTCAGTAGGTGACCTCCCTTTTGCTCGTGCCAGCTCTCCTTGCTTGGATTTTTTCTCCCGTTCCACATTCGTGGGAGTTTTGTTTCGCCAGTCTGCATTGTTTGGTCAGCCTTTTCCCCTTATTTGGGGGTTCTGGGTTTTCCAAATTTGTTTCCTCCTTTCACCTTTTTTGGACCACCTTGATGTGAGCTTTTCTAGTGCTGGCCTCGGCGACTTTGTTCTTTTCGTGGTCTTTTCCACCTGGTCCCAGTTCTGTTCAGGGGCTCGGTGGTCTTTGGTCTTTTGTGGTTGTCCCAGTTTTTCTTCTGGATCTAATGCCCTAATGTGGCTGCTCACTTTTATGTGGTCGGTCTCCTTCTCAGGGTGGTCTCATGCCCGTTTCCTTTGGACCTCTAGGATGTAACCTGGCTCATCCATTTTTGGTCGGGGTGAGGCGTTTTGGCCTTTCCACATGTTCCCACATTTTACTCTGGTCTTTCTGGCTGGGTTTCATGTTTTGACCTGTCGATGGCTGGATGAGGTGGGCTCTCGGCCGGTCTCTATCTGCTGGCTGGGGCTTAGGTTCTCTCTGCCAGGTTCTGGTTCCGGGTGGTCTTGTTGTGCTCTGTCTATCCTTCTTTGCAGCTCCATTCTTATTGAGAAGCTCTTGTATGGGTGCTTTCAGTTGGTTCATTGTTCATTGTGAGGGGGAGGGGGGGTGGCCCCTTCCCCTCTTGCCAGCTGTGCCTCCTGTTCCTGGCCTTGTTGGGGTCTGCCTCGGGTGTCTTCCCTACTAATTGATGGTCAACTGTGCTCTGCTTCAGGCCCCTTCTCTCCATTTTCTGCGGCTTGTGTCAGTGTCTTTGACTTGTTCTTCTCTCTGTCCTGCACTGGGATTGTGGCTACTTGGAAGGTGTCACACAACTTTCAAGAGGGTGTGGTAAACCTGCTATGCGGTGACAGTTGGTCTGAGTGTGGTGCGCTCTTCTTTTTATTGCCATTGTTCTTGAGTTCCGTCTTCTGCTGATTCCTATCTCCTTGTCATGCCGTGTTGGCAGAACTGCTGAGAGTTCCATTAGGTGTTTAGCACGGTCTCTGCTCCATTTCACACCTTGGTCTGCTCTTCTGTTTCCCTTTCTTGCCCTTACTATGTTAGCTTCTGGTTTTGTTTTCAGTTGTCAGGTGGATAAGCATCTTGCAGTCCTGCATCGGGGGTTTTGTTCTTTAGGCTCATGGTGGATATTTTGTCATTGCTGCTTGCAGCTGGCTCCCTCTTTTCTGGCAGAATTTGAATTGGTTAGTTTCCAAAGGGGTTTCCTGCACTTGCTTTATTTGTTTGGCCAGAGGTGTGTCTTGTGTGGTGTTCAGTTGCAGCCTCATCACCTTTGTGCCACCAGTTCTGTCTTGGTGGGTTCTTTGTGTTATGGTTTGGTTATCTGCAGTATTTGCTATTTGTTGCAGCTATTTGCTGAAATAAAGGGAATACAGAGAAACTATACGGCATACATCGGAGCAATAAAGCACCTAAATTATTGGGATCGGAGCAAAGCTCTCCAAATGTACTCGCTAGAAAGAAAACAAGAGATCAAATAATATACACGTGGAAGATACTGGAGTGCCAGGTACCAAATCTACACAGTAAAATAACAACGTACTGGAGTGAATGATACGGAAGAAAATGCAAAATTGAACCGGTGAAAAGCAGGGGGTGCCATATGCACAATCAGAGAATACTGCTTAAACATCAGAAGTCCACGGTTGTTCAACATCCTCCCAGCGAGCATGAGAAATATTGCCGGAGCAACCGAGGACATCTTCAAGAGAGATCTAGATAATTTTCTCCAAGGAGTGCCGGACCAACTGGGCTATGGTGGATATGTGGGCCGCTGCAAGCAACAGCCTAGTGGACCAATCTCACAAGTCGAGCCTGGCCTCGGGCCAGGCTTGAGAGTAGAAGAACTCTCAAAACCCCATCAAGCAGGTATCAAGCAAGCAGTGTCATTCTCATCAGCCTGTAGTCTTCCCTCACTTTGGCTGTTCATCTTTGCTGCTTCTTGGCTGGCTTTGCGGACAAGTTCTTGGCCCCCTCTTTAGTGCAGAGGGTTGGATCTTTCGTAAGGGGTTAGAGCCCTACCTTCTCTTGCTGTGCCTGGGTTCCGGCAATCTGATATAGTTTTAGGTCCTTCTCAGTGGAATCCTCTTGGTCGGTTGTTTGTTGGACAACAACCGACCCAGACATCGGCTCGTCACCCTATTATCCCAAAATTATTTTCTCATTGGCATATCATTGTGATTTCTTTGTGATCTGAAGGACCATCCATTTTTGTGCTCTTGTGCGCTTAAATGTGGTAGTGCAAGGGTGTGATCACCATCACCCACAGGCCAGAGAGTAGGTGGGCCAATCGTAAAATCCTGGTTGGGCACCACCAGAGGGCCTCCAGAGCCTCCCAGTCAATTCAGTAGAATTCTCGGGTGGCTGTCTTATGAAATCGTGGCAAAGTAGGTGTCTGGGAATCGCCAAAATACCAGTTCTTCACCCCAAAATTATTTTTCTCATTAATGTTTTAATATATTAATGTAATGTATCACGGCATTGCAGCATTTCTTTGTAATAATTATATGTTGGTTTATTTTTATAGTAATAATTGTATACTGCTCCCCTCTTTTATCAAGGCTAAAGGTTTCGAGATTCCATGGCATGGAATATAGTGTAATAATAGTACACTTAACCCTCTCTGAACTTAAATAAAATAGAACAAGCTTTAGTTTGTTACAGCGCATGACATTTGTTCTAAAGTCGCCTGCTTGAAATCCCTCCCGTCATTCCTTCCTCTCACCACAGTGTACCAGTGAGATAAACACACACCTCACTTTAATTGTAAACCATTATTATTATTATTTATTATTTTTATTTTGTTTATCTTTCTACAGTTGAAAGCTGCTCAAGAAAAATTGATGGAATACAAAGGTCGAGTCCAAACACTGGAAGCCAGTCTAATAGACAAGGAACAGCAGATTTTGGCCACTAAGGTCAGTCATATTAATTTGCCTTATCAACTTTTTATTAAATGTCAAACAATTAAAGAAACAAAAGTCAAGGTGGATCTAGAGAAACTGAAACCAAAAGAAGAAAGTACACTTTTGTACATGAAGTACAAAATATTGTACTTCATGTCACTAAAGTGAATTTGACTTTAATTGCCTGAATACTGTACTGTGTTTAGTAACTAATTGTTACAGTTCATTCGCTTGTCAATATTCATACATTGTTAGTTTCTGATAGTGTTCATTAATTCAGATACAGTATATTAATTTTTCTTCTTTTACCCACTTATAGTTTTACTCATTCTTGTATTTCTTGGTAGGATGAAGTGAGTTTTAAAGTATAATGTTATAAATTCTCAGAGTTATCCAAGAGTAAAAAAAAAAAAAAAAAAAAAATATTTTATAATCTTGTAAGTGATAACTGATGTCATTATTGTACTGAATTATTTGTATTAAAGCAGCAGTATGCATTTACAGGAGGAGGTGATGAGAGTGGAGCGGGAATCTGAAAAATCCACGAGAAGTCTCTCGGAAGAGCTTCGTGCGTTTAAGGACAAATTAAGAGCCGAGAAAAAGGCTGTAGCTGATAGAATGGTGAATATTTTATATTGATTTTAACTTTTCTCAAAATACAGTTCTATATGTTATAATAATTTGCACTTAAACCATAATTATTTAACCATAATAAACCATAATAACCATAATAAGCCATAATAATCTAATTGTTTGTTTATCTGTGAAGAAAATGTCATACCAGACGGAATTGGAGAAGCTGATGATTCAGATAGAGGAAAAGGAACAAGAGAGCAAGGAAAAGGACAGGATCCAAATGAAGTACGAGTTAGCCAAGAAAAAGCTGACAGAGATTCTCACTTTCAATAATGATTTGAAAACTACAAATGATCACTATGAGAAGCAGGTAACTAAGACTGGTCAAAATTTTATTATCTTGATATCCATTGGTTTTTCTGTGGAGGGGCAGGGGGGAAGGGGGCAGGTGGCTGCCTAAAGCTTTCGTGCCGAGATTGATCCATGCAAATGGGTCACATCAGACTCTTTGAGTTCTCTTTGGCTTACCTTGGCTTCAGGGAGCCACTGGGGCTCACACAGAAATTGGTGTTTCATTTCATTCAACACTGTTTTGTTTTGTTTTTTGTTTTTTATCATTTAATTATCCCCATTCTCTTTCTAGATTATAAGACATTGCATTTTTATTTTCCAAGAGGGCATGATTTGCTCTTTCTCGAGGGACAAAAGTACTGAATGTCAAATATCACCCTGTGTTTATTCATACAAATATATATTTGAGCCAAAATATGATAATTATATGTAATACATATAATTACATTTTGCCTCCAAATATATACATGGCTATCACTCATTATCTGTTATTAAAAGTTCAGTAGTTCCCAGCATTGCCACACTAAGCATTCAGTCACTGGATGATGAAGCACCAGACATGATCCACATCATTTTACTAAGGCTCTGGATGGAAACTAAGGGACTCACTCATTTTTCCAAATATGGCAGTTGATTGCTTAAGATCTCGAGTATCAAACGGCATCTCTTGAATGGGTGCATCTTTTGAATAAAATGGATTACCTTAAATCATCTCGGTGATTGAAGCATATGGGTCCATCGCTCTCAAACGATTAAAGCAGTGTAAGGGTTAAATGGAAATAATTTACAGTTGTCTTGATAGTCCTT
Organism: Procambarus clarkii; assembly: GCF_040958095.1. Classification (NCBI taxonomy): domain Eukaryota; kingdom Metazoa; phylum Arthropoda; class Malacostraca; order Decapoda; family Cambaridae; genus Procambarus; species Procambarus clarkii. Next base: position 3,296,120 of record NC_091235.1, read on the forward strand.
AAGATTTGTAAATAAAAGTATTCAAATGAATTTGCACTTATTGGACTTGGAATTCTCATTATCTTTTTATTTTCTGATTATTTGCTTGTGTGTTTGAACATACAATAGAAAGAAACGATGTATAACCAGAACGCAGGTGTTCTGTTGTATCTAGACCTGGGAGAAGCACATTTCTCTGCAAGTAAAGCACTGCTGTAGTAGCAGTATTAGTGAGAGTAATTCTTTGTTAGTAAATTGTATGGCTGACTGAGTGACTGGTTCTCATGTGCATGTTTAAACTGTTTGTATGAATCATTTTTTGTGGTTTACTAGGATAGATTTAATAAGATTTGCTTTTCCACATTTTTCAGGTTGCTAAATACAAGGATCATGTAAAAGGGTTAGAAGCTAATCTTCAAAGGGAGCGTACTAAGCAGAATGAAATGACATCTCGAACTATGGAATTGGAGGGCAAATATCAGCCACTTAAGGAAAAGCTGCACGAATCTGAAAATGTCATCAAACGCCTTTGTAATGAGAAGAGGTCTTTAGAAGTTCAACTTAATCATGCAGATGCAAAGATGAGGGAGATGAAGAAGCAATGGGACCGTGAGAGCTTTGGGGTGAGCTTTGCAGGTTGATTGTATGTATAGTCAGTATGCTAACCCCCAACCCCCTGGCTGCAATTCTTTTACCATGTCGTAGCTCAGTTGATTAAGGCAGCGTCTGGGATGCTTTCGGGCGTAGGCTCGAATCCTCGTCACGGCCCTTGTGGATTTATTTATATTTTCAAGTACTTGTTCTATGTATTTCCAATGTGGTTTTATTTGTTTTTTTATCGTATATGATGCATATGTGTGTCATTTACAGTATGTATACAGTAGAACGTTCATAATGTTCCATGGAACTGTGATACATGTGTCAGTAATGTGTCCACAATAAATGTTTGTCGCAATATTACTTTGTTAAAAGTTCACTAAAATTACAATATGTACCATTTCACACTCTATTTACACAGTAACACACTGTATTACACAGTACTTCGGAAGTGAGTAATAATCAACGAAGTAGTCTATGGCACACAGCGCGACTTCGCTCTCGTTGCACCAGGTACAGATAGATTTTCGCTTACTGTTTCTTCGTTCTGTGTGCTTACAAATAATGCACTCACATACACCCTTGGCTTTAGTACTTGTAGGTTGTATGTAGCCAAGCTTGTAAAGCATAAGGTAGTATTGAAAAGATTATAGGAAAAAATCAATTTTTAAGGTAGTCTTGAAAAGATCGCTTTGTAAGGTCCCACACAGGAAGAGATTCAACTAGCCTCAAAGAGGGTCTGTCAGTTTGGAAGAGATTCAGCTAATCTTGAAAGTATCTATGGAAAACACCACCATGGAAGCCGCTAACACTGTTCATCTATGCTACTTGCATCAGATGCATCATCACTGAACGCAGAAAATGATTCATCTATGTATCATCTAAATAAATTGGAGATAGCATACGTGGGCAAGGGTGGCGCTCAGAGCTACAACTGGTTATGCTCGCTGTATCTTCCTCATAGGTGCTGTATCACTTGCATCCGACCTTTGTGTTAGGTCCTTATTGTGCCTAGCTTCACCAATATTATGACCCTTATGTTCTTCAAACAATAAGGTTTGAATTTCACTGACAAAGCACAATCTTTCAACACTGCATCAGACAGGTGTTTGGGAGCCAGAGGCGCATGTGCCACCCATTGTTGCTCACTCAGTACTAACCCAACCAGCAGCCCTAGGGCATTCTGAGAATTTTTTCCTCTGCCTCTCCTCTCTGGAGGCTGCCTCTCACTGGAGGTCCTAAGAACCTATTTCGTACTCAACCAACCTCACACACATTTAGAATTGGTACAAAAAAAATAGAAAATAGTTATCTTGGTTGGTGCAGTTAAGTGGTTAACCCTTAAGCTACTAAGGGGTACTGAGAAGATTTACATCCCTGTGCGCAAGAAAAAAAAATTCTAAAAAATTATTTCGTCTTCTAAAAATGTTAATTTGTGTTCCCTGAGCATGAGAAAAATAATAAAAGAAATCATAGGTGACACATTTTGGGCGCAATAGACTGAGGAAATCTGGCAAAAAGTGGGCATTGACAGAGCAGTCGTCAGAGCTGGTCGGCGTCACCCGCGCTGACAGGTGGGAGTTGCCACAAAGATATTATTACTTAATTATTTCAATGTCTTTGATTGATTTTTTCCTAGTTTTTTGCAGTAATATTATTCAATAGTGTGTATTGTAATATATTTATATAATAAAAGGGGTGAATCATTGCTATACTCAAAAGTATGGTGTACATATTAGTGATTCAATTATGTTCATAAAACAATAAACAAATAGTTTTACTGTTATTACACTCTATACACAGATTATATATAAGTATCTGCATGTTTTGTTCACCATAATGAACCGCTAAGTTGATATTGAGAGTCGAAAAGCAACGAGGAGTGACCGCCACACACCAGCCAGCCACTCGTTGCCACTCCCTCAACAACGCCTCACTCTCCCACTTTCTCCTCCCGCCATCCTGTTTTATATTTTATTCACAATATACAGACGTTATATATATGTATCTACATGTTTTGTTCACCACAACTGTACAACTAAGCTGATATAGTTAGTTCAGGCACTAAGAGACGTCGCTACACAGTCAGCTGGCGGCTCCCTCACTCATTCAAGGTCACACACACCAAACTTTCTTCCCCAACAATACTGTTTGTAGTGTTATTACACTATATACACACATTATATGTAAGTATCTACATGTTGTATGCACCATAACTGTACACCTAAGCTTGTAGTGCCCAAAGAGCATAGTGGCCACCCTCTACACAGCCAGACAAATCGTGCAGACGACATCACCTCCGTCACCCAAATGGCTCCTCCCAACATAATCCTTTTGCTGTTATTACACTAATACACACATTATATATAAGTATCTACATTTGTGTTCACCATAGAGAACCACTGAGCTGGTATGGTGAATGCAGACAATAACATGTGGCCACACAGTCAGTAAACGATGCAATCTCCCTCCGTCCCTCGGCATCACTCCTCCCACAGCGCTAATTATTGCAACAATCCTGCTATTATCACAATCCTGGTCATTTTTATCACAGTCAAGGGTCATCTGTAATATTGTCATCACTAAATAATAGCAGTTATATATTTATTTTGACATTTTTCGGCAATGCTGTGGTCACAAGCTGAACAGCAATGCTGTTTGCTTATGCTGCATGCGCCAGCCTTGGTTGCTCCAACAGTACTGTGGCTCTTCCACCTGAGAATATTGCCCACGATTTTTTTTTTAAATGGCGTCTGTTTACAAGAGCCCTGAGGAAGCTAATGTGAACCCCGTGTAGCCACGGGCCATTTGAATCGTGCCTGGCACCCTATAGCGTATATATACGCCATGCGCAGTTTAAGGGTTAATGGCTCGGACCCAGTGAAAGCGGGAAATGAGGTAATAATTGTGCATGTGCTGTATGTAGTTCCATGAACCCTGAACCAAATCCAACAGAAGGATTTGTTCACCTAATAGCCAGAATTGCCTAACAAGTTGAATTTTCTTAAATATAAAGATATTAACACTATCGCACTCCGTTGCTGCCACCCGTCATCACTCATTTCTCTCCCTATTCTGAGCGAGTGACTGTGGCTCGCGTCGTGTATTAAAATATTTGTAAAAATGTCAATTTTTATCCGATCAACTTCTGGGTGGTTTCAAAACGAGTGCCTTTAGATTGCGCCCAATATAATACCAAAATGAAAGACGTAACACAAAACTTTGTCAGAACACTGGAAAGATATAAATAATTTTGTGGTGATGAGCGTCAAAAAGTGTCCAAAAGTTAAAATATTTGTTAAAATTCCACTTATTGTTCTTCTTTTATGGGACTAGTTTTAAAAATACACACCTTTATATTGGGAAAAATTTGATACCAAAATGAAGGACGTGACGTGAAAATTGATGTCAGAAAGATAATAAATACTTTTGTGGTCTTAATTTTTAAATATTTGCTAAAAATCCATTTATTGTTCTATTATATTGGGACTAGTTTTAAAATACACGCCTTTATTTTGCGAACAATTTGATACCGAAATGAAACACGTAACACGAAAATTTATCAAACTGAATGAGTATGTACATTAATTTGTAGGTGTGTGCCAATTGGTGCTCGTTCACATGTAACTTGGCCAACTTTAGGCTTTGCTGTGGGGAGTCATGCCGGGCTTTTAGACTTTATATCCATATACCCCTGTAGGCAATTCTATTGCGAACACAATGATACCAAAACGAACGACGTATCATGAGAAATAAGGTGAGATAACTGAAACGAGTATACACATTTTGCTTATTTTGCTCGCTCACAGGTAACTTTGCCGACTTTAAGCTTTGCTGTGGGGAGTCACGACGGGCTATTGGACCTTATATGCATATATGCCTATAGGGAATTCTATTGCGAACACAAAGATACCAAAACGAACGACGTAACACAACAATTAAGGTGGGAAAACTGAAACGAGTATACACTTTTCGGTATCGCCTCACACTCACCCGTACTGAGCGGAACTTGATGTCACTTCTGTGGCGCTCACAAACGGCGCGCGATAGTGTTAAGTATGCCAATTATTTCTCAATGTTACCTAACATAACTTAGGTATATCAATTTAAGTTATTGTTTCATGTTACCAATATGTTAATTTTATGGATGAACTAATTTGAAAATAAATATGTGCGAAAATCTCACTAGCTGCTAGGCAAAATGGCCCTTGCTTACCATTGACCAAGTAGTAATTTCTGGTTCGAACTACTAACCAAGTAATAGTTGTGGCTGTTAGACATGATTCAGCCTGGAAAGTGTGGGTTCCAGCTTCCAACCTGAGATTTGCCCAATTGAGGTTCCACTGTACTGTTCTGAAGCACTTAAATTACTTCTATGGGTCTAAGAAATAATATTACCATGACATTAAAACTTCTTACTCTGTAAAATGTATACCATATTTCACACTTGATACCATGAAAATGTTTTTAGGGTCTTTATCATTACTAATATTTCCTAAAGCATTTAGCTCGGGCCTAACCCGACCAGCCAGTATGTGTCGTACCCCAGATCATTTCCCCTGCAAATTTTGTTGAGGCTTGCCCCGAGTGTCTGGCCTCCAACTTTCAACAGTCTCTCCTATAGGTTTACATATGTATATTGTATAATTATTATACATTTGATTTGTATGATTACAGGTAGTAAACACACTGGCTCCCAGCTTTACAAGAAGCAGTGTTTCAGCATCAGCAGTGAGCCAGATTAGAGAGATCATTGTAACAAAACCTTCCACATCATCAACTGAAGATGAATGGGAAGTGAATGATTCCAAACAAGAGCTGTTATCTAATAGACCCTCCACAGGAATACGCAAGATGATGACGAGGGCATGCTCAGCAGATACGGTTAGTTGGTGAATGGTGAACAAATATTTCTTTTCACGTTGTTTTAAAGGTATTCTGGAGTAGGTATGCCACAAAGTGTGTGGTCTGTGGGATATCTGGAGAACACTTTAACTATCTTCTTTCAATTTAACAATACAGTATAGCGATACAAAGGTCGTCATTGTTTTGGGCAATTTTGTCCCACAATGGTATGCTTTAGAAAAAAAATCACTGAAGTCTAACCGACTATAAAAATCCCTCTGGCTATGTGCACAGAAATAAATAATTATGAAAACCAATTCTTATAAAAGGATAGTTACATGAAATAAGTAAGGGAAATTCAAAAAGGAACATGAGTATTGGTCTTTCTGTGGAGAGCACCTTCGGCTCCCCAGAGCTATACTGGGCTGATGTGTATATATTAGACCATGGCAACAATCAGTCGAAGGAGTCCTAGGCCTACCAGGGACCAGAGCCAGAACCTGGCCCCCCTCAAGAGAGGCACGAGGAGCAATGGCCTAAAAACATTCAACGATTCTTCGTATCAGGGGATCGTATTCCAGGGACCTGCCCGAAACGCTACGCGTACTAGTGACTGTACAAGAATGTAACAACTCTCTTTTTCTGTGGGGAGCCCCTACGGCTCCCTGGAGCTTATCGGGCTAATGTGTGTTATGTTAGACCGGGACATTAGCTAAGGAGTTCAGACCTACCAGGGACCAGCGCCAGAACCTGGCCCCTTCAGAGAGGTTTCAGGGAGCAATGGCCCTGGAAAACCCCATATGGTTGGGGGTTTTCCTTATCTGCCATCGACCGGGGTTAGGCACCCAGAAAGGTAGGCGTAACAAAACAAACCCCACATGGTAAGACACTACAACAAAAACCGAACAGAGAGGTAGAAAACTCCCTACAATCCCAAGGAAACAAGCAAACAAGCAAACATCACACTTTACTGCCGCGCCGATCGTCCGCGCAGCCCTCCCCACCCCGGGAGGGGGAGGGGGGAGCCCCGGACCTACCGCGCCGGCTGCCAAGCTCCAGTTCGTTCGCTAATGTCAACCGGGATTGACGCTTCTCTGGCCTCAGTTTCCTAGGCGGTGTTTGCCTTGTGTGGCGTTCACTGCCGTGTGTTGTGGTGTGCGGTGGCCAGGAGTACTTCATCAGTGCCGGGGCTGCATGTGCTTAGTGGCTGACTTCCCTAAGCGCCCTGTGAGTACTGCCCTTGCGTTACAGGGTTATCTTCCCTGGGGCGTTCGGGAACCATTCCCGTAGAGGTTCTTGCTGCTCGGCATTTGCCTCGCCCTTGGGGTCAGCTGGGGCTTGGGGCCCTTGTTTGGCCCTGGGTAGGGATTGGTATTGTGCTGGTTAGGGCGTCAAGGTGTTGCGCAGCCTGCCACCTAAGCGGCGGCCGGTTTCTGTTGCCTCTGGAGACGGTGTACTTTTGCGGGGTTTTTCTTTTGTTTTTCTTTTTCTTGCCTGGTGGGGGTCTGCCTAAGGTGGTTATAGTTCCACTGGTAGTGTTTGGCGGCCCTCTGCTAGGCCCCCGTGCTTGTACACGTCTCGGGGGTTTTCAGTACTATAATCTACCCTCTTGTTTTGTTTGGGTTTCTTAACCGGTTAGCAACACCTTGCCCGGGCTTCCCGTAGTTGTTACCCTACGGGCCCTGGAAACCCCTGTCTGGGCTCGGGGGACCATTGCATGTGTCTTCCGGGTTCCAACCCGTCTTGTACGGGATCGTTGGTTGCTGTTCCCTTGTCTCCGGGTGACAGTCGCCATTTTTACCTCCGTCATGCTGCCTGTTGGGTCACTGACACCTTGACCCGGAGTCTTGCGAGTGATTCTCTGCTTGTTCTCCAGTACTCTCCTGATGTTATTACTGTTCAGAGTACAGGCGGCATCCGTGTTGCAAGCTAGGTTAGGTTGCTGCAACATGCTAGGTTGGTTTCCCACTCGAATGCCCCGTGGCCGCCCCGTTTGGTTAGGTGCTGCTCGCCCCTTTCTCTCCATGTTCCCGGCTCCGGACCGTCTGCGTGTTTCTGGGTCGGGGCGGGGTTCAGTTGCGGCAGAGACTCGGGCGGTTTTCGGGGGATGCCCCGTTCGGGTTGGGGACGGAGGTTTGAGCCTGTGCCTCCTGCCAAGGCTTCTGGGTCTTACCAGCGGCCCTTTCTTGTTGCCTTTCCCATGGGCTCTTGCTTTTCTTTCAGGGCGGAGGGCTTGGAGGACGGCTCTGCCCCGGGGCCTCTGTTGTTGGTTCCCGGGGCTGTGGGGGATGCCTACTAGCAGTTCTGGGGCGGTTTTGCCCCTTCAAGGTTTTTTCTGCTGTTGGGCGTCGTTTTTCGCCCTTCCAGTCTGCTAGCTTCCCACATTTGCTGGCGTGTTTTTGTGTATTAAGCGTCAGTCACAGCCCCTGCTGGCGGCCATTTTCGTCTGCCGGTTTCCCGGCGTGGCCACCAGGGCGGCGTTGCGGTTTGTTTACATGCGTCTGGGTGTGCGAGCGAGCGTCTCTGGTGAGTTTTCAAAAATTTTGCAGGGTTTTTGTTCTCCTGTTGTCGTTTCTTTGTTTTTCTTGTGTTTTCTTGCCGTTGCCTGTTCCTCTGGGAACGTTTGGGTGTTGATTTTGGGTCTGAGCCTCTGGGTTTAGGCTCAGTGCCCCTGGCTGGTATGCTTGCTCCCACACCTTGCCCCTCGGTTTTCGGTCTGTTGGGACCGTTTTCCCAGGGCGTTCTGCTGGGGTCTGTGCTTTGCCTTTTAGTGGTGTTCTCCGCCGGCAAATGTGGTGGTTTGGGCTCCCCCTGGTTCGATTCTGGGTTCCTTTGGGTTCCTTGGTTTCGTTCTGGAGGTTTCTTCCTCTTGGGCCCCCTTTTGTGGGTTCAGGGGACTTTGTTTCCTCGTGTGACCCGGTTCTGCCTTTTGGGGTTCCGGGGTCTTCCTGGCTTGCAGACTGAGCTTTTTGGGTCTTGGCACATGTTGTGGTTGTGCTGGGACTTTGTGGTTTTGCTGTCGAGGTGGGCCTTTTGATGCAGTTTTGTGCCTTCTTTGCCTGGCCGGCGTAGTGCTCTTTGCCACTAGTCGGCGGCTTGTGCTTTTACAATATGTCCTCACCTAGTTGTGCTTGTGGGGGTTGAGCTCTGGCTCCTTGGTCCTGCCTCTCAACCGTCCGTCAACAGGTGTATCGGTTCCTGTGCCTCTTGGGCTCTGTCATGTCTACATGTGACATTGTATGGGGGTCAGCCTCGTTACTTGTGTGAGGAGTCGCCACATTACTTCTTGGTGCTTTCCCGTTCCCATTCTGACACTCAAAAAAAAAAAAAAAAAAAAAAAAAAAAAAACTAATTCTATCTGTGGCTCTTTTGGGTACTCAGTTTCCACCTGTGTCCCCTAGTGCGTGTGCCCCTTGTGTTACATATTCTGTCCTTCTCAACCCTGTCGATTCCCTTGGGTATCTTGTATGTGGTGATCAGGTCTCCCCTCACTTCCTCTTCCAGCGAAGTGTGGTTTCATTCCCGTAGTCTCTCCTCATGACTTCGGTAGTGTACTTTTTCTTTCTGAAGGGGTTCTGTTCCCTTCTCTGTTGACTGGGCGCTGGGGGAGCAGCTTGCTCTGTTGCCTCTCGCTTGGTCCCGCTGTTGGTGGGCGCTTTGGGTTGTCTTCCGGCCTCTGCTGGCGTCGGAGGACGGCTTCTCCCCCTTGGGGGGGGGGGGGTTCAGAGCTGGCGGGGTGGGCTTCTTCCCTGCGCTTCGTCATTTCCTCTTCGTGGGTGCGTGGGGCGTGGTCGTTCCGCCCCATCCTTCTGGGCTTCCCGTCTGCTCTTTGCAGTCATGAGCTTTTCCAGTCTGCAGTTCTTCTGGACTACTTCCGTCTGCGCCCTGGATCCTCTGCCCTGCTCGGAGGACTGTTGTCTCCTGTTCGGATTCTGTTAGGGCCGGGTGCATGGATGGTGGACCTGGACCTCCAGGTCACTTCTTGGCACATTCCTCTCCAGTTTTTCTGGGGCTAGCACGGTTGGTAATTACCTATGTGTACTTACCTAAGTGTAGTTACAGGATGAGAGCTACTCTCGTGGTGTCCCGTCTTCCCAGCACTCTGTCATTTAATGCTTTGATTATAATTGTCATATTGTCATATAATGATTGTCATATGTCATAATATGTCTTCATATGATTGTCATACAATGCTTTGGTGGTGGGGCTTCAGGTTTGCTGTTTTTATTGCATTCCCTATTTTGTGAAGGGCACTTTGTATACTCTTTGCATCTTTACCGGATCTTAGTGCCCTGTCTGCGTCTGAGATTCGGTGTCTGGCCTACCTCGACGACTGGCTGGAGTGGGCTCCCAGTCAGTCCGCTTGTCTGCTCGCCAGGGGATGGTTCTTTCCAGATCGCTGGGTTTGGTTTCCTGGTGATCTGGAGGTTTTACCTTCTGTTCCGTCCCGGGTTCGGACCTGGGCCTTGTTTCAGGCTCTTGGGCCCCTCATTGTCTTCCCTCCAGAAGTGTTACTGTGGCTGTGGTCCCGCCTTTGGCTGTTCAGGAGGGGGTCCCGGGTTGCTCAGCGGTTGCTTGGGCGGTTGTGCGGGAGTTTGCACTTCGGCGTGCTTGTCTGCCCGCGGAGTCGGGTTTGGCTCCGGCGTCGGTTGGTTCCTACGGAGACTCCACTTCCGCCTCTTGCATTCCTTGGGTTCCTCTGGGGATCTGGTGTTGGTGCTGCGTCACCAGCTTGCTCTTTGGGGTTTTCGGGGTTCCGTGCCTTGGCGGCTCCCCGAGCCTTCGCTCGATGTGTTCACGGACGGGTCGTCTCTCGGCTGGGGCTTTGTGACCTGTGCTCACCAGGTCGGCCGAGGTTGATGGAGTCGGTCTGTCCGTCGGGCTCACAGCCCGGTTCAGGTGTTCATGGCTGTCTGGTTTGCGCTTCGGAGGGTTTGGGTCACTAGGTACTCTACCGTTCAGCTCTGTTTGGACTGTTCTCTGGTGGTTCTTGCCGGAACCACAGGGGGTTTGGTTAACCGTGTGGCTCGTGTCCGGGGTGTGTCCTGCGTCCTGGTGGACAGCTGTCTCGGTTCATTCCTCTTCGTGGGTTGGCCAGTCGTCGCCGATTCGTTTTGTTGGCGCTGTTGGGCTTATGGACTCCTGGCCATGGACGTCTTCGGGTCGGCGTGGTCTAGGCGTCGCCCGTTTTGTGGCGCCCTTCCCACCTGCGAGGACTTCACGGTGGAGGCTTTCGGCAGGCCTGGTCGAGGTGGGGGGTACCTGTACCTCTTCTCCCGGTCCAGCTGTTGCTTCGGGTTCTGGCTCAGTTGCAGCCCATTCCCACGAGAACAGTCCTTATGGTTCCACTGTGGCCGGCCCGGCCTTCTTTTCAGACGCTGCTTGATAGGTGTCCGCACCCGGGGCGTTTTTCCTGAGGCTTCGCCTCTTTCGGCAGGCCGAATCGGTCCTGTCCGTGACTGGTTCGGCCTTCTCTTTGGCTCTTCGCGTCTGGTATTTTGACGCAGGTATCGCCATCTCTATGGTGTTCTGGTGGCTTTGTTGACGGTGTCCCACCTGCGAGCTTCGTCTTGGAGACTGTATGACGTTTATTACGTCTTCTCGCGTTTTGTTTCCCCTCCGGCCTGCTCATGAGTCGCCTGAGCCATCCTGGTCCTTGTTCAGGGTGCCTTCTTCTCTTCCCCTCAGTTTGTGGTAGCCCCTTCGGTTTCAGTTTCCTCCTCTTTGGTACTGGTGGTAGCTTTATTGGTGTGCAGTCTTTCTCTGTCCTGGCGACAGTCGAGACGGCTGCTTTCCGGAGGGGTTCTTGGGGTATTGGTACTTGTTTGGTTTGGCCGGGGGGTGCGTCCTGTGTTGTCCAGTTGTGCTTTTTGCTGTTGCCGGCGTACCGTGCCTGGGGATGCGCTGTGGTTGATCCGGTTCCTTCGTTCCCTGTTTTCAGGGCTCGGGTCTCCCGGGTCGTCCGCAGTGTTTTCCTTCTTACTGCGGTCTGTCTTTGCGCCCGTGCTGTTCAGACGTTTACAGCAATTGCTGCTGTGTTGGTGACGTCTCGGGCTCATTTCGGGCGCAGGGAATTGTGGGTCGCACAGGTTTTTGGCCGCCCATCCATGTGTATGTCTGTTCTTGGGCGTTCTTGTTGCCTTGGGTCGCAGGTTTGCGACCGGTTGTCTTGGCTTTGCGTTGCAGAGTTTGTGGCGGCCGCCTCCCGGGTTAGCCCTTTCTTTTCCTTCTCTTTGGGTATGAAGCTCCAGGGAGCCGTAGGGGCTCCCCACAGAAAACCAGCGTTGAATGTAATGAAACGCCATTTTCTGGGTGAGCCCCGGAGGCTCCCTGGAAACCCTCCCTCCCACCGGTCGGCGGTTTTTTCGCGTTGGTTGAGGCTTAGCTTCCGAACTGGAGCTTGGCAGCCGGCGCGGTAGGTCCGGGGCTCCCCCCTCCCCCTCCCGGGGTGGGGAGGGCTGCGCGGACGATCGGCGCGGCAGTAAAGTGTGATGTTTGCTTGTTTCCTTGGGATTGTAGGGAGTTTTCTACCTCTCTGTTCGGTTTTTGTTGTAGTGTCTTACCATGTGGGGTTTGTTTTGTTACGCCTACCTTTCTGGGTGCCTAACCCCGGTCGATGGCAGATAAGGAAAACCCCCAACCATATGGGGTTTTCCAGGGCCATTGCTCCCTGAAACCTCTCTGAAGGGGCCAGGTTCTGGCGCTGGTCCCTGGTAGGTCTGAACTCCTTAGCTAATGTCCCGGTCTAACATAACACACATTAGCCCGATAAGCTCCAGGGAGCCTCCGGGGCTCACCCAGAAAATGGCGTTTCATTACATTCAACGCTGGTTTTTTTTTTTTTTTTTTTTTTTTTTTTTTTTTTTTTTTTTTTTTTTTTTTTGATATATACAAGACACCCACATGTAATTGGAAGCAGTCTTTGTCTGCTATCTACCAGGTCAGGCACCTAGAATGGTAGGAATTCCAAAACAAACTATTGTTGGTCAAAAATTCCACACCAAAAGCTGAACTAGCAAACAGAACTCCCCAATCAAAAGCGAGGAAACAAGCATGACGTCACCACAACTGCCGCGCATCCGTCTGCGCAACCCCCCCCCCCTAACTCCCTGGGTGGGGGATGAAGGGGGGGTCCCAGACCTCCACTCCGGTAACTCTCCTCAGTTCAGAAGGCTGTTGTGTTGGTGACGGTCGTCGACTCTGGCTCCACTCTTTGCGCAGTGCTGTTGTTGCTCTGTGTTGGTGGTGTGCGAGCCAGGAGTAACACAAGAGTACTGGGGCTGCATGCACCTAGGGCCACCATCCCTAGGTGCCCTGTAAGTTCTGCCCCTGCGGCCTAGGGTTATCTTTCCTGAGCCGTTCGGGAACTACCTCCACGAGGTTCTGTTGCTGCTCGGTGATTGCCCGCCCTTAGGGGTTCAGCTGGGGTAGTTCTTACTCCTGTTTGCCCTTGGGTAGGAGGTAGTTTTGTCACTGGCTGGGGCACGAGGTACTGTTCTGCTGTCTGATTTGCGCATTGTGACCGGTTCTGTTCAGGTGAAGATGTGCTTTTGCAGGATTTTGTTTTGTTTTGTTTTTTTTTGTTTTTTTGCCTGGTGGGGTTTGCCTTGTGTGTCGGTAGGACCACTTGCATGATTTTGGTGGTCCTCCACTATTTCTGCTGAAATGGTGGAGGACTATTGGAGCCGGACATAAGGTCCGACTCCTGCCGGACCTTTTGGGCCGCACCAACAGGCCCCCTTCATCGCTGCTTTTACTGTGGACTCTCTTCCTCTAGTGGCAGAGGGCTTGGAGGATGGCTCGGCCCCAGGTCCTGACGTGAAGGATCCTGGGGTCAGGGAGGAGTTGACTTTGAGGGGCTTGGGCCCCGTTTGATCCCATTTGGGTGTTTGTAGCCTCAGCATGGGGTTTGCTGTTATAGGGGGAGGGTTTTTCTTATCACCTCCCTCCCTGTACAAGTTTGTTATGAGTGCGACTCCTCCCTGGGTTCGGTTCCAGGTGTCCTTGGGTTCCTCGGTTCCCTCCTTCCGAAGGTTTTCGGCTTCCTGCATCCCACAGAGGGAGGTGCTGGAGACCCTTTGTGGCTTACCTCCTGTGAGATCTTTATTGCGCCTCGATTATGGACTCCTTCTTTTGAGTTTGGCTCTTCTTTTTCTTTACTGGATCCATTATGAGGTGCCGGAGTCTTCCTGGTTGACAGACTGCCCTTTCAGGTTCGTTAAGGGCTTGGCATTCGTTCTGTCGGACTTGAACACTTGAATGGTGGGATTTGACTACAGTCGTTCAGGGGGCGATTTTGAGCACCTCACTGCGTGCTTGTTTACCCCCTTGCTTCCTCGTGATATCAGCCAGATTCAGCTTCATGTACAGGTTCCCTCCCATTTGGGGTCCCTGGTGGTTGAGGATTTGTGCGCCCGTGGGCATTTGGCTTCAGTCTTGCCTTTCTTTTCTCTACTGGAGCTGTCTTCAGATTGGCTCGAGGAGAATGTGGAGGAGCTGGGTTCTGGGCCAGTGTCCTGTGTGCTTGCCACGGCAGCTCGGGCGTCGGCTGCATTGTTGAGGTTGTATGTGCCGATTCTCTGAACAGGTGTGTCTGTTCCTTGCTACTCGTCTCGTGTGCCGACAGGCAGTGCTCATCATCTTTGAAATCTGATTGGGCCCCTGGCTCTTAGATTTTCGTCCATCCAGGGGGGGGGGGGGCTATGGTGGTCCTGCCCGGAAGGGTCGTGCGAGGGATCGGGGTCAGCAAGGCGGACAGCCCGCCTGCTTTCATGTGTTTCAGTGTATTTCCCACTTCTAAACTTCCCTTCACCTATGCCTCTCCTTCCTCTTTACTTCCCCCGAAAAAAACCTTGGGATTCCTTCGGTCGTTGTAAGCTAGTAGTGCCAGATTCGGGACCAGCCCCTCCTGCAGAGCCATTGGCGCAGTGTTTACTCGGAGCATCGGCTGGGCTCTCGTAAGGGTCATTGGCCCTTTCGCGCTCGCCCCCTTGATGAGGGGAGGCTCGCGCTGTTTGCTCTCGTCTGGTCCCACGATTAGTGGAGTTTGGTAGTTCCTCTTTCTTTGGGGGGAATCTGGACTGGCAGGGCGGGCCTCTTTACCTGTGCTCTGTCAGGTCATCCTGGAGTGGGTTTGCTTGGGCATGGTTGAATCAATGGAGTCCCTCAGGTGGGTTTCCTGCCAGTTTTCAGCTCCGAATCGGATCTCGGTATCACTTATGGACATGTTCATTCTGAACCCCTGGGTCATTTGCCCTTCCTTTCGGATGAGCACTCTGTCTCAGGTTCGGCTGCTTTTAGCACCAGGTGCTTGGATGGTGTCTCTGGACCTCCGGGATGCGTATTGGCATGTTCCAATTTATCTGAGATTCAGGGACTGGCTCGGTTTTGTCGCGGGGTGACCGTTTTACCGTTTACGTTGCCTTCCATTCGGCTTGAATATGGAACCTCGTGTGTTCCTATGCCTTACCTGGGTCGTGGTGACCCCGTTTGCATCTGGTTAGGGGTTCAGGTTCTGCCTTACCTCGAATGACTGGCTGATCTGGGCTCCCAGCCAGTCCGTTGTCTACTCGCCAGGTATTTGGTTCTTTCCCAGCTCGCCGGATTCTGGTTTTTGGTGAACTAGAGGAAGTCCCATTTGGTTCCTTCATAGGTTCGGACTTGGCTGTATCTTGTGTGGGACTCTTGGACCGCTTCCTTGTCTCTCCCTCCTGCATCGTTGTTGCGGGTGCGTCCCACCTATCACCGTTTTTGGAAGGGCACCAGGGTCACACATTGGTTGTTCGAGCGGCGGTGCGGGAGTCTGAACTTCGCCTGTGCTGGTCTGCCTGTCGGGTCGGCTCTGGTTTCTTCGAGGACGTCCCTTCCTCCGCTCTCGCGATTGCTGGGTTCGGATCCCGGGAGCCCTTGCTATTGGCTGCTGCATCGCTGGCCGCCTCTGCGAGTTTTTTTGAGTTCTGTGCAGTGGCACCTCTCGAGTCCTTGCTCGATGAGCCGTCCTGGTCGTTGGGCTGGGTGGTCCCCTTTTCTCTCTTTTTCCCTTGGTTTGTGATGGCCCCCCCCTCCCCTCAGTTCAGGACTATTTTTCTAAGGCTCTTTATCTTGCTAGCACTGGCCTCTGGGGGTTCTGGTCGAGGAAGCAGTCATGCTCTCCCCCGGCACAGGGGTTTTCTGCTCTTTTGGTCCTGGGGCCGTTCTGTTCTTTTGCTGCCATCTCCTTCCTTTCTGGTGAAGAATGAGTCTGCTGCTTTCAGAAGGGGTCCTTGGGTTGTTGATGCTTGGTTGGTTCGGCCAGAGGTGTTTCATGTTTCCTGTCCAGCTGCTTTCCAGTTGCAGTTGTTTCCTGTTCTCCCGGGTAAGTCCCTTTTCTTCTTTATCTTTAGTTAGGTCGCTCCGGGATCTGAAGGGGCTCTTCGCAGAAAACTAGCGGAGAATGTAATGAAACATCATTTTCTGAGTGAGACCCGGAGGCTCCCCGGCATCCCTCCCTCCCTCCGGTCGGTGTTTTATATATATATATATATATATATATATATATATATATATATATATATATATATATATATATATATATATATATATATATATATATATATATATATATATATATATATATATATATATATATATATATATATATATATATATATATATATATATATATATATATATATATATATATATATATATATATATATATATATATATATATATATATATATATATATATATATATATATATATATATATATATATATATATATATATATATATATATATATATATATATATATATATATATATATATATATATATATATATATATATATATATATATATATATATATATATATATATATATATATATATATATATATATATATATATATATATATATATATATATATATATATATATATATATATATATATATATATATATATATAACGTATTGTATATGCATTGTACCTAGTAGCCAGAACGTCGTACTCGGCCTACTATACAAGGCCCGATTTGCCTAATAAGCCAAGTTTTCCTGAAATAATATATTTTCTCATTTTTTTCTTATGAAATGATAAAGCTACCCATTTCATTATGCATGAGGTCAATTTTTTTTTTATTGGAGTTAAAATTAACGTAGATATATGACCGAACCTAACCAACCCTACCTAACCTAACCTAACCTATCTTTATAGGTTAGGTTAGGTAGCCGAAAAAGTTAGGTTAGGTAGTCGAAAACACATTAATTCATGAAAACTTGGCTTATTAGGCAAATCGGGCCTTGCATAGTAGGCTGAGAAGTACGTTCTGGCTACTAGGTACGACATATATATATATATATATACATATATATATATATGTATATATATTGGGCTGCTTCATGCTCGGGATGAGCATGTTATATGCATGTTATTGATCCCAAGCATTCTCCCGTTTGTGTCAGCAGGCTACAGCAAAGACTCAACCCTCCTGTTTGACAAACATGAAGTCACCTCAGCAGAGGGAATTCAACAGGGTGACCCACTTGCACCGTTCCTCTTTTGCATAGCGGTTCGAGAAATTACAACCAGACTGTCCAGCGAGCTTAACATCTGGTTCCTGGATGATGGCACTCTGGCAGGCACACAAGATTCCCTGCTGGAAGACCTACAGCTGGTGAAGACACGGGGGGAGTCCATGGGTCTCGTTCTTAACCCCTCCAAGTGCGAAATTATTGCATCCAGTGAAGTAATCATTAGAGCAGTGAAATCAGTTCTACCAGAAGCCTCAGTCGTTAAACCTACCGACAGCACACTACTCGGAGCACCTCTGGGCCACAATGCTATTGCTGCGGTCCTTGACGAAAAGTTTAGAGACCTAAAGAGGATGGAAGAGAGAATTGGGGACTTGGACTCCCACGATGCCCTCTACCTTCTCACAAAGTGCCTTACCTTGCCCAGGCTAACATACTTCTTAAGGTGTGCACCAACTTTTGGCAACCCACTTCTAAATCAATATGATGAGCTCCTCAGGTCAATATTCAGGAAGGCGCTCAACCTAGATTTAGATGACAGTCAGTGGGACCAAGCAACACTACCAATGAGATTTGGAGGGATAGGCATACGAAAGGCAACTGAGGTAGCACTTCCAGCATTCTTATCCTCATGTACAGCAGCCAACGAATTGGTAGGGCAGATCCTACCAGAGCGTATGAGAGACAGCGGGAACTCATGATCAAACGTTCATCGAAGCAGCCAGACAATGGGACACCATTGCACACCCTCAACCCCGACCACAAGCAGGCCCACTGGGATAGCCCCATAATGGAAAAGACTGTCACAGCAATGATTGACAACGCTGATGCTGAAAACAAAGCCCGCCTCCTAGCGGTAACAGCACCCCACGCCGGGGATTTCTTATTTGCTGTGCCCAATGGCAGACCAATATGGTCGTCATGGTCTGGTATGTCGTAAATCACAGGGTAAAATTGCAAGTCATGAAGAAGTCAACGACATCATCAAGAGGAGCCTCGCCACAGCCTGCTGCCCGGCACAAAGAGAACCACACTTATCCAGGCCTAACGACCCTCAGAAGCGCCCTGATGGGGTCACCTTGCTACCTTGGAAGGATGGTAAGCAAGTGGTATGGGACTACACGTGCGCTGCCACACTGGCCAGTACCTACCTCCACTACAGCACACGTGAAAGCGGTGGTGCTGCTTCTTTCAGGGAATCGCAGAAAATTATTAAATACAGAGGTCTAGCACACTGCTACAGCTTTGTTCCGATCGGTTCGGAGACCCTCGGTTCGTGGGGAAAATGTGCATTGAAGTTCCTGAAGGAATTGGGGGACAAATTGATCAGCGCTACAAAAGACCAGAGAGCAAAAAGTTTCTTGTTCCAGCGCCTCAGTGTTGCGATTCAGAGGGGAAATGCCTGTTGCGTCTTGGGCACTAGTCCAACTTCAGAGGAATTCGAAGAAGTGTTTGACTTGCAACAATGATCGAACCCGTCTGTGACATTCATCAATGTTTCCCATTGTTGTGTTTTTCAAGAGATCCATAACCTTTAAGCACCTTTTTGCATTATTATTTTTGTATCAACCCATGTATATCTTGTAACCATCAAAT